>NW_028163827.1:0-27500 GCF_964263955.1 Coregonus lavaretus | reverse complement strand
GTTACAGCCTTTTTCTAAAATGGATTAAATTGTTTCCCCCCCCCCCTCATCAATCTACACACAATACCCCATAATGACAAAGCAAAGACAGGTTTTTAGAAATTTGTGCAAATGTATAAAAAATTACAAACTGAAACATCACATTTACATACAGTAAGTATTCAGACCCTTTCCTCAGTCCTTTGTTGAAGCACCTTTGGCAGCGATTACAGCCTCGAATCTTCTTGGGTATGACGCTACAAGCTTGGCACACCTGTATTTGGTGAGTTTCTCCCATTATTCTCTGTAGATCCTCACAAGCTCTTTCAGGTTGGATGGGGAGTGTCGCTGCACAGCTATTTTCAGGTCTCTCCAGAGATATTTGATCGGGTTCAAGTCCGGCTCTGGCTGGACCACTCAAGGACATTTAGAGACTTGTCCCGAAGCCACTCCTGCGTTGTCGTGGCTGTGTGCTTAGGGTCGTTGTTCTGCTGGAAGGTGAACCTTCGCCCAAGTCTGAGGTCCTGAGCACTCTGGAGCAGATTTTCATCAAGGATCTCTCTGTACTTTGCGCCGTTCATCTTTCCCTCGATGCTGACTACTCCCAGTCCCTGCCGCTGAAAAACATCCCCACAGCATGATGCTGCCACTACCATGCTTCACCGTAGGGATGGTCCCAGGTTTCCTCCAGACGTGATGCTTGGCATTCAGGCCAAAGAGTTCAATCTTGGTTTCATCCGACCAGAGAGTCATTTTTCTCATGGTCTGAGAGTCTTCAGGTGCCTTTTGGCAAACTCCAAGCGGGCTGTCATGTGCCTTTTACTGAGGAGTGCCTTCCATCTGGCCACTCTACCATAAAGGCCTGATTGGTGGTGCTGCAGAGATGGTTGTCCTTCTGGAAGGTTCTCCCTTCTCCACAGAGGAACTCTGGAGCTCTGTCAGAGTGACCATCGGGTTCTTGGTCACGTCCCTGACCAAGGCCCTTCTCCCCCGATTGTTCAGTTTGGCCGGGCGGCCAGCTCTATGAAGAGTCTTGGTGGTTCCAAACTTCTTCCACTTAATATTGATGAAGGGCACTGTGTTCTTGGGGACCTTCAATGATGCAGAAATTTTTTGGTACCCTTCCCCAGATTTGTGCTTCGACACAATCCTGTATCTGAGCTCTATGGACAATTCCTTCGATCTTATGGCTTGGTTTTTGCTCTGACATGTACTGTCAACTGTGGGACCTTATATAGCTACTTGCTATTAGCCAGAGTTAGCGGTATTTCACCCAGAACATTGGATTTTTCTGGCGGAATAATTTAATCACTGGACATTAATCACCGGATCGTAACTAGCTAGCCGCAACCGAATGGATGTTGCTGTTTGGCTAATCACCACTGCCCCCGATTCAAGCACCAGTTAGCCTTGAGCTAGCCTAGAGCCAGGCTCATAACCAGGCTATCTACCTCTAGGTCTACCGGACGGGAGTAGCCAGCTAACTAGCTACTTGTTCTCAGCTACCGTTAGCGTTTTTTCACCATTGTCCGTGGCCTGCTCCACCTACCAGCCAGCTATAGTCTGGACTATTATTCGGCCAGTCTGCACTGTCTGCACAGCGCGTTATCGACCCAGAACATATCCGTTTTTCTGCCGGAATCACTGAATCACTGGACCTTTAACTCCGGATTCATCGCTACCAGCTAGCTGCAACAAAATGGATGTTGTGGTCTGGCTAATCATCCTGAGCTAGGCCCATCTCCCATCTCCCGGCTATCTACCTCTCTGTCAACCGGACGGGACCACCTAGTGTTGACACGGAGCCCCGCCGATCCTACACGACTGGTCTGCCGACGAAATCGTCTGATGTGGTTACAACAGGCTTCCCGTTACGACGTCGACCACGAAGATTCCATCTGCTAGCCCCGGCCCGCTAGCACACGCTAGCCTGGCCTCTTGCTCGCTAGTGCTTTAGCAGCCCCCGAACTACCTCCGAACTATCCTATTGCTGTTCACCGGACCTTATGATAACTCAGCTATACAGCTGATGTCTGCTGGACTGTTCCTTTTTACGGTACTGCATCCTGTTTATGTTTAGCCTCAGCCCAAACTGTGTCGTCATTACCAGCTGTTGTCTTAGCTCTCTCAAATTACACCTGTGATTGCTTTATGCCTCTCTCCCTTGTCAATATGGTTAGCTTATTGTTGTTTAGGTTATTTCTAATTGTACTATTTCACTGTAGATCCCCCAACCCAGCTAAACCTGCCTTAGATAGCTCCTTTGTCCCACCCCCCATACACGCGGAGACCGACTCAATTGGTGCCTCCAGTGATGCTATCTCTTTCATTGTTACCCAATGCTTAGGTTTACCTCCACTTTACTCATATCCTTCCATATCCTTGTCTATACATAATGCCCTGAATCTTTTCTACAACGCCCGGAAATCTGCCCCCTTTATTCTATGTACCCAACGCACTAGAAGACCAGTTCTTAAAGCCTTTAGCCGTATCCTTATTCTAGTCCTCCTCTGTTCCTCCGGTGATGTAGAGGCTAACCCAGGCCCTGCAGCCCTCAGTATCACTCCTACTCCCCAGGCGCTATCATTTGCTGACTTCTATAATCGCAAAAGTCTTGGTTTCTTGCATGTAAATATCAGAAGTCTACTTCCTAAGTTTGAGTTATTCACTGCGTTAGCACACTCCGCCAACCCTGATGTTCTAGCAGTGTCTGAATCCTGGCTTAGGAAGGCCACCAAAAAATCTGAAATTTCCATCCCCAACTACAACATTTTCCGTCTAGATAGAACTGCCAAAGGGGGTGGAGTTGCAATCTACTGTAGAGATAGCCTGCAGAGCTCTATCATACTATCCAGGTCTGTGCCCAAACAGTTTGAGCTTCTACTTCTAAAAATCCACCTTTCCAGAAATAAGTCTCTCACTGTTGCCACTTGCTACAGACCCCCCTCAGCCCCCAGCTGTGCCCTGGACACCATATGTGAATTGATTGCCCCCCATTTATCCTCAGAGTTCGTACTGCTTGGTGACCTAAATTGGGATATGCTTAACACCCCAGCCATCCTACAATCCAAACTAGATGCCCTCAATCTCACACAAATTATCAACAAACCTACCAGGTACAACTCTAAATCCGTAAACATGGGTACCCTCATACATTTACATTTTAGTCATTTAGCAGACGCTCTTATCCAGAGCGACTTACAGTTAGTGAATACATCTTTTTTTTATACTGGCCCCCCGTGGGAATCAAACCCACAACCCTGGCGTTGCAAACGCCATGCTCTATCAACTGAGCTACATCCCTGCCGGCCATTCCCTCCCCTACCCTGGACGACGCTGGGCCAATTGTGCGCCGCCCATGAGTCTCCCGGTCGCGGCCGGCTGCGACAGAGCCTGGATTCGAACCAGGATCTCTAGTGGCACAGTTAACACTGCGATGCAGTGCCTTAGACCACTGCGCCACTCAGGAGACAATCATCCTCATCATCCTCATAGATATCATCCTGACTAACTTACCCTCTAAATACACCTCCGCTGTCTTCAACCAGGATCTCAACGATCACTGCCTTATTGCCTGCGTCCGTAACGGGTCCGCGGTCAAACGACCACCCCTCATCACTGTCAAACGCTCCCTAAAACACTTTAGCGAGCAGGCCTTCCTAATTGACCTGGCCCAGGTATCCTGGATGGATATAGATCTCATTCCGGCAGTAGAGGATGCCTGGTTGTTCTTTAAAAGTAATTTCCTCTCAATCTTAAATAAACATGCCCCATTCAAAAAATACAGAACTAAGAACAGATATAGCCCCTGGTTCTCCTCAGACTTGACTGCCCTTGACCAGCACAAAAACATCCTGTGGCGTACTGCATTAGCATCAAATAGCCCCCGCGATATGCAACTTTTCAGGGAAGTTAGGAACCAATATACACAAGCAGTCAGGAAAGCAAAGGCTAACTTTTTCAAACAGAAATTTGCATCCTGTAGCACTAACTCCAAAAAGTTTTGGGACACTGTAAAGTCCATGGAGAATAAGAGCACTTCCTCCCAGCTGCCCACTGCACTGAGGCTAGGAAACACTATCACCACCGATAAATCTACAATAATCGAGAATTTCAACAAGCATTTTGCTACGGCTGGCCATGCTTTCCACCTGGCTACCACTACCCCGGCCACCAGCTCTGCACCCTCCGCTGCAACTTGCCCATGCCACCCCCCCCCCCCCCCCCCCGCTTCTCCTTCACACAATTTCAGACAGCTGATGTTCTGAAAGAGCTGCAAAATCTGGACCCCTACAAATCAGCTGGGCTAGACAATCTGGACCCTTTCTTTCTAAAACTAGCCGCCGAAATTGTCGCAACCCCTATTACTAGCCTGTTCAACCTCTCTTTCATAACGTCTGAGATCCCCAGAGATTGGAAAGCTGCCGCGGTCATCCCACTCTTCAAAGGGGGTGACACTCTAGATCCAAACTGTTACAGACCTATATCCATCCTGCCCTGCCTTTCGAAAGTATTTGAAAGCCAAGTTAACAAACAGATCACCGACCATTTCGAATCCCACCGTACCTTCTCCGCTATGCAATCCGGTTTCCGAGCTGGTCATGGGTGCACTTCAGCCACGCTCAAGGTCCTAAATGATATTATAACCGCGATCGATAATAGACAGTACTGTGCAGCCGTCTTCATCGACCTGGCCAAGGCTTTCGACTCTGTCAACCACTGCATTCTTATTGGCAGACTAAATAGCCTTGGTTTCTCAAATGACTGCCTCGCCTGGTTAACCAACTACTTCTCAGATAGAGTTCAATGTGTCAAATCGGAGGGCCTGTTGTCTGGACCTATGGCAGTCTCTATGGGGGTGCCACAGGGTTCAATTCTTGGGCCGACTCTTTTCTCTGTGTATATCAATGATGTCGCTCTTGCTGCTGGTGACTCTCAGATCCACCTCTACGCAGACGACACCATTTTGTATACATCTGGCCCTTCATTGGACACTGTGTTAACAAACCTCCAAACGAGCTTCAATGCCATACAACACTCCTTCAGTAGCCTCCAACTGCTCTTAAACACTAGTAAAACTAAATGCATGCTCTTCAATCGAACGCTGCTGGCACCCGGCCACCCGACTAGAATCACCACTCTCGACGGGTCTGACCTAGAGTATGTGGACAACTACAAATACCTAGGTGTCTGGTTAGACTGTAAACTCTCCTTCCAGACTCACATTAAGAATCTCCAATCCAAAGTTAAATCTAGAATCGGCTTCCTATTTCGCAACAAAGCCTCCTTCACTCATGCTTTCAAACATGCCCTCGTAAAACTGACTATCCTACCGATCCTTGACTTCGGCGATGTCATTTACAAAATAGCCTCCAACACTCTACTCAGCAAATTGGATGTAGTCTATCACAGTGCCATCCGTTTTGTCTCCAAAGCCCCATACACTACCCACCACTGTGACGTGTACGCTCTTGTTGGCTGGTCCTCACTACATGTTCGTCATCAAACCACTGGCTCCAGGTCATCTATAAATCACTGCTAGGCAAATCCCCACCTTATCTTAGCTCATTGGTCACCATAGCAGCACCCACCCATAGTCTGCGCTCCAGCAGGTATATCTCACTGGTCATTCCCAAAGCCAACACCTCCTTTGGCCGCCATTCCTTCCAGTTCTCTGCTGCCAATGACTGGAACGAATTGCAAAAATCTCTGAAGCTGGAGACTCTTATCTCCCTCACTAACTTTAAGCATCAGTTGTCAGAGCACCTTACCGATCACTGCACCTGTACACAGCCCATCTGAAATTAGCCCACCCAACTACCTCATCCCTATATTGTTATTTATTTTGCTCTTTTGCACCCCAGTATCTCTATTTGCACATAATCTCTTGCACATCTAGTAGCATTCCAGTGTTAATACTAATTGTAATTATTTTGCGCTATAGCCTATTTATTGCCTTACCTCCATAACTTGCTACATTTGCACACACTGTATATATATTTTCTGTTGTATTTTTGGACTTTATGTTTTTTTACCCCATATGTAACTCTATGTTGTTGTTTTTATCGCACTGCTTTGCTTTATCTTGGCCAGGTCGCAGTTGTAAATGAGAACTTGTTCTCAACTGGCTTACCTGGTTAAATAAAGGTGAAAAATAAAAAATATAAAAAAGTTTCCCTCTAGGATTTTGCCTGTGCTTAGCTGTATTCCGTTTCTTTTTATCCTAAAACACTCCCTATTCTTTGCTGATGACAACCATACCCATAACATGATGCAGCCACCACCATGCTTGAAAATACGAAGAGTGGTACTCAGCGATGTGTTGTGTTGGATTTGCCCCAAACATAACGCTTTGTATTCAGGAAATAAAGTTAATTTCTTTGTCACACTTTTTGAAGTTTTACTTCAGTGCCTTATTGCAAACAGGATGCATGTTTTGGAATATTTTTGAATTCGTAAAAATGTCTAAAAACATAGTTCCACTTTGACATTATGGGGTATTTTGTGTAGGCCAGTAACATAAAACCAATTTTAAATTCAGGCTGTAACACAACAAAAGTTGGAAAAAGTCAAGGGGTGTGAATATTTTCAGAAGGCACTGAGTGTACAAAACATAAGGAACACTTTCCTAATATTTAGTTGCACGCCCTTTTGCCCTCAGAACAGCCTCAATTGGTCAGGGCATGGACTCTACAAGGTTTCGAAAGCGTTCCACAGGGATGCTGGTCCATGTTGACCCCAGTGCTTCCCACAATTGTGTCAAGTTGGCTGGATGTCCTTTGGGTGGTGGATCATTCTTGATACACACGGGAAACTGTTGAGCGTGAAAAACCCAGCAGTGTTGCAGTTCTTGACACACTCAAATCGGTCCGCCTGGCACCTACTACCATACCCCGTTCAAAGGCACTTACATATTTTGTCTTGCCCATTCACCCTCTGAATGGCACACACACAATCCATGTATCAATTGTCTCAAGACATAAAAATCCTTCTTTAACCTGTCTCCTTCCATTCATCTACACTGATTGAAGTGGATTTAACAAGTGACATCAATAAGGGATCATAGCTTTCACCTGGATTCACCTGGTCAGTCTATGTCATGGAAAGGTGTTCTTAATGTTCTTAATGTTTTATACACTCAGTGTATATGGCTCTGAGTACAGTCATAAATGTGCAACCTGGTCTCAAAGCATTTCGTATTCTTCTGTATGTAAATCTGAGACACTCAATTTAGTATGATATGTTACGTTACGTATGTATTAATTTTATGTATGTCCATCACCCATTTCAGAATTTGCAAAACGTACAATATGCTACAAATCGTAAAACGTACAATATGTTACGAATTTGCAAAACGTATGATACGCAACAAATTCTAGCTAGGTGGCTAATGTTAGCTAGCTGCCTAACATTAGCTAGGCTAGGGTTTAGGGTTATGGTTATAGTTAGGGTTAGGGGAAGGGTTAGCTAAAAGGGTTAAGGTTAGGGTTAGTGGAAGGGTTTGCTAACATGCTAAGTAGTTGCAAAGTTGCTAAAGTTGTCAGCGATGAGATTCGATCTTGCAACCTTTGGGTTGCTAGATGTTCGCGTTATAAGAATTCTAGCTAGGTGGCTAACGTTAGCTAGCTGGCTGACGTTAGCTAGGCTAGAGGTTAGGGTTAGGGGTTAGGGTTAAGGTTAGGGTTAAGTTTAGGAATTGGTTATTAGCTAAAATGCTAAAGTTGTCCGTGATGAGATTCGATCTTGAAACCTTTGGGTTGCTAGACGTTTGCATTATACTAATTCTAGCTAGGAGGCTAACGTTAGCTAGCTGGCTAACGTTAGATAGGCTAGGGGTTAGGGTTAGGGTTAAGGGTTAGGGTTAAGGTTAAGTTTAGGAGTTAGGCCAAAGGGTTAAGGTTAGGGTAAGGGTTAGCTAAAAGGTTTAAGGTTAATTTGAGTGTCCTGGATTTACATTTACTATGTTGCGTCTAGTCTATGAGACCAGGCTGAAATATGTAATCCCACTCAAGCTTCATATTAGCAACCACAGTACATTGGTGATTACACCGTTCATGATTACAGACTTTTTCTCCATAGACCACATGCATGTCTTCTCATCTCCTGGAGTTTCCCCCCCCTCCTCTGATGTACCATGTTGGTATGATACCGACGGTGGAGAAATCCGTAAGCAGCTTAGAAATGTGGGAAGTAGATTAATTAAAGTGCTGATGGGAATCGTAAAGGGTTTACACTAAGAGCCTGTGCCGCAACTAAACCCAACGCCTGCACCCACATGACCTCATCATCAGCACTGATCACTATTGCAATGAGGAAATTATGTAGAAATTAGGTGTAACTCCACCCCCAACCCCCCCCCCCCCCCATGTATAAAATAAATAAATAATAATAATAATAATGCATATATATTTATCATTTGAAGTTTTGGAAATTTGGGTGGGAATATATAAAGAGTTTTGACTTGTTGTTGACGTGGTGGATTTCATCACTTAGATTTCATCCCTATCTCTCTCTCTCTCCCTCTTTCTTTCATCTGCTATCTCCTTCTCACACCCTCCCCGCTTCTCCTCTCCTCCTCATTTTCATTCTGTCTGCCCAGCACAGCCGTGTTGCCAAAGTATTTACAGCCTCACCATGCTGGGGTTGGCCTATAAATAGATGGGCGGTAGAACAGTAAAGCTCAAATAAAACAAACGTCCATCTGTAATATGAAAAACACAACACATGCTGGATTATAACAGGGTTGCATGCTATTGGTTTTTCTATCTGAGGAGTGATAGCTACCAACAATAACCCTTGATTTTATTCCAGAATGAGAAAGAAAATGTTATTATGCCAAGCTATGATGACATTGTATATTCTGGGGCTGATTCATTTTCACATTGGACAAAACTTTGCACAAACAATAACCTCTCGAAGCAGAGCTAAGACCATTTACTTTCCAGTCCTTTGTGTTTCTGTTTCTGTTTCAGTCCTTTATTCTTATCCTTACCTTATCTTTTCTATAATTCCACTAACCATCCTCCACTTTCTTTAAAGTAAACCAATTAAATAACATTTTTGTTCTCAGAATTAAGTTCTCAGAATTAAGTTATAACAAACAGTTAGATGGCCTACAGTATGGTCAAGCAAGTTAATGTTTCCAACATTTTCGGACTGCTAAAAAACTATTGATTTAGAACCACAGAGAGTTAGGCTACTGCAAGTCGCAAAGAAAACAGGAGCTGCCTCCACTACTACAGCACCATTTCAACATCATCAAATCACCTATGCTTAGTCTAATACAGTGATAACTACAGTGAGGGAAAAAAGTATTTGATCCCCTGCTGATTTTGTACGTTTGCCCACTGACAAAGACATGATCAGTCTATCATTTTAATGGTAGGTTTATTTGAACAGTGAGAGACAGAATAACAACAAAAAAATCCAGAAAAATGCATGTCAAAAATGTTATAAATTGATTTACATTTTAATGAGGGAAATAAGTATTTGACCCCTCTGCAAAACATTACTTAGTACTTGGTGGAAAAACCCTTGTTGGTAATCACAGAGGTCAGACGTTTCTTGTAGTTGGCCACCAGGTTTGCACACATCTCAGGAGGGATTTTGTCCCACTCCTCTTTGCAGATCTTCTCCAAGTCATTAAGGTTTCGAGGCTGACGTTTGGCAACTCAAACCTTCAGCTCCCTCCACAGATTTTCTATGGGATTAAGGTCTGGAGACTGGCCAGGCCACTCCAGGACCTTAATGTGCTTCTTCTTGAGCCACTCCTTTGTTGCCTTGGCCGTGTGTTTTGGGTAATTGTCATGCTGGAATACCCATCCACGACCCAGGTTCTCACCCAAGATTTGACGGTACATGGCCCCGTCCATCATCCCTTTGATGCGGTGAAGTTGTCCTGTCCCCTTAGCAGAAAAACACCCCCAAAGCATAATGTTTCCACCTCCATGTTTGACGGTGGGGATGGTGTTCTTGGGGTCATAGGCAGCATTCCTCCTCCTCCAAACATGGCGAGTTGAGTTGATGCCAAAGAGCTCCATTTTGGTCTCATCTGACCACAACACTTTCACCCAATTCTCCTCTGAATCATTCAGATGTTCATTGGCAAACTTCAGACGGGCCTGTATATGTGCTTTCTTGAGCAGGGTGACCTTGCAGGCGCTCCAGGATTTCAGTCCTTCACAGTGTAGTGTGTTACCAATTGTTTTCTTGGTGACTATGGTCCCAGCTGCCTTGAGATCATTGACAAGATCCTCCCGTGTAGTTCTGGGCTGATTCCTCACCGTTCTCATGATCATTGCAACTCCACGAGGTAAGATCTTGCATGGAGCCCCAGGCCGAGGGAGATTGACAGGTCTTTTGTGTTTCTTCCATTTGCGAATAATCACACCAACTGTTGTCACCTTCTCACCAAGCTGCTTGGCGATGGTCTTGTAGCCCATTCCAGCCTTGTGTAGGTCTACAATCTTGTCCCTGACATCCTTGGAGAGCTCTTTGGTCTTGGCCATGGTGGAGAGTTTGGAATCTGATTGATTGATTGCGTCTGTGGACAGGTGTCTTTTATACAGGTAACAAGCTGAGATTAGGAGCACTCCCTTTAAGAGTGTGCTCCTAATCTCAGCTCGTTACCTGTATAAAAGACACCTGGGAGCCAGAAATCTTTCTGATTGAGGGGGTAAAATACTTATTTCCCTCATTAAAATGCAAATCAATTTATAAAATTTTTGACATGCGTTTTTCTGGATGTTTTTGTTGTTATTCTGTCTCTCACTGTTCAAATAAACCTACCATTAAAATTATAGACTGATCATGTCTTTGTCAGTGGGCAAACGTACAAAATCAGCAGGGGATCAAATACTTTTTTCCCTCACTGTAAAAGATACCAAAAACGATTTAGTCCAATATATGTAAGCTAAATATGATGTGGCTGTCCATGGTACTGATTTCTGTGTGTGTGTGTGTGTGTGTGTGCGTGTGTGTGTGTGTGCATGAGTGCAAGTAGAAAAAACATGTTGACTCACCCTACTTGTAGAGAAATGCCAATGCCATCCTCCTCTCTTTCATGTTGTCGAAACAGTCTATGACTCTGTCATGCAGTACACGCTTTTAGTTTTTGTTGTCCTAGTTACCTGGCTAAAATGCTTGCTCGCTAGCCTAACTTCCTTTCATGGGCAACGATGAGCCAGCTAGTTAACATGTAGCCTGCTACATCTAGCTACATATTGAACTTCCATCGTCTCAGGCAAGGGGCACAATGTATGACATTTATGGTTGGATCAGAATCGCTGTTATAATCATTGGCCAGTACGGAGAATTAAGTAACACCACAAGTCCAAAAGTCCAAATCCCTATCTCCATCCATGGCTAATTTAGGAAATGGCCAATTTTAGCTACCTAGTTAGCCATCGGAGGACAACAACACAACGAGATGCAACAATTCAAGTTTTGTCTTTTGATGTGATGTGATTGATGTGAAGCCAAATCCAAACTGTCTTCCCTTGATACTTTTGGGTGCACCAGGACCATTCACAGTTGAGCTCGCTCAGTTTAGTTCAACGCTGATTGGCTTTTATTTGATACTTTTTGGATCAAAGGAGGCCAAATGCTCACTGGCTTCCCTTGCATTCAATGCTATGGGGCAGCAACTATGTCATACTCTTTTGGACCAGACAGCATCAGATACATGGCCTACACATACAGAGACAGAGGGACGCTGTTTTGCTCGCTCAGATGCTTTCTCCAGTGAGATACATTCAGCCTCTTGCGAATTGAAGGAAAATTATGAAACACAGAGAGACGAAATATCAATTATTTCCTTGGTACATTTTTGGGGGAAGCATGGCTTCCCTTGGCATCCATGAATATACGCGACTGTATAATTATAATATTGTCCCCAAGCAGGCATTATGTATGGTCTTGAGTTTTTCATGGTCATCGCCCTTTAATTTTAATTTGTCAGGTCATATTCAGAGCCCTAATTGGGAACAAAAAGGTAATTGCCGATGATCTGTGTTGGCTCAGTGGGACTCACTCACCCTTCTCTCTCTGCCTCCTTCTTCTCCAGGTCCTGAATAACATCCAGCAGGACCTTGATGGTATTCTGGCTGGTCTCCAAGACACCTTCCAGGCTGTGCAGCTGGGTCTGCAGGCTGCGGATGTCGTGCAGGGGCCCGTTGGGGCCCATCAGTTTTTCTGCCACCCAGGTGGGATCCAGTTTACTCCTGGCCCCTGACACCAGCCCCCCCAGGATCTCCTGCACCTGCCTCAGTGTGTCTGCCTGGGTGGAGGTCAGGGGCCTGGCCGTGGAGCCCCCTCCAGAGCCAGAGCAGCCCCGGGCCCCGGAGGGGCACTGGCCAGGGGGGAGAGCATGCTGGCTGTTGGGGGTGTTGGGCCCAGAGCAGAGCATCTTATGGAGGGCCCCAAGCTGAGCCCCCAGCTGAGCCTGAGCCTGGCCCAGGCAGGTGGGTCTGGGGATGGCCTTGGTTGGCGAAGAGCCCTGGTCCCCCTGGTTCCCCTTCAGAGGGACCTCCAGGGGTGTTTGAGCTCTGTGTTTCAGAGAACTGGCTCGGGGACAATGCACAGGTGACCTTGATTTCCCTGACTTCTCCTTCTCACTTGCCCGCCTGAGCAGGGGTGCCCGGTGGGCCGAGCCTGAGGTGCAGTTCACCCCCTCCTTACGTGGGGTGTACGGGGGAGGAGGCGGGGGTGGTGGTGGAAGTATCCTCCTCTCCCCTCTACACTCCCACTCTATCACCCTCCTGTACTGAGTGCTGCAGTGTTGGGCCTGAGGTGGGGGGGTGTAGGGGGGTGCAGGCCGAAATGTGGAAGCATAGAGGGGCACAGTTTTTGTGGGAGTGGCACAAGATGGACCCGTTGGAAGTGTATGGTAGGATTTTACCATTGGAGGCGGGGAATTGCCGCTTTTTACGATGCGAGAGGGAGAGGAGCAGTATTTTATGGTTTGGATTTGAATGTGGGCGGAGTAGGAAGGAACTACTGGAGGTTGGGAGGAGCAGGGTGGTATGGTCTGACATGGGGGGTTCCCAGGTGGTATGGTCTGAATTAAAGAGATGTAGGGAGGGGCAGTTTGGGTTGGTGGGTGGCACGATGTCACAGTTGGAGGTGGAGAGGTGCAGTAGATTACTGTTTGATTTAAGGAGGAGCAGGGTGGGACAGTTTGTGTTAGGATGGTGCAGGGGGCTATAGTTGGAGTTGGTGTGGTGGGGCAAGTTGGGGCTGAGTAGGAGGCTATAGATGGAGTTGGGGTAGTGGGACAAGATGGGGCTGAATATGGGGCTATCGTTGGAGTTGGAGTCAGGGTGGTTGGGCAAGTTGGGGCTGAGTATGGGGCTATTGTTGGAGTTGGAGTCGGGGTGGTGGTGCAAGTTGGGGCTGAGCAGGGGGATATCATTGGAGTTGGGGTTGGGGTGGTGGGGCAAAATGGGGCAGTGTAGGTGGCTAGAACAGGAGTTGGTTTTGGGTTGGGGCAAATTGGGGCTGTGTCGGGGACTATCGTTGGAGTTGGTGGTTGGGTGGGCCAATTTGGAATTGAGGCTGTGGTTGTAGTTGTGGTGGTGCATGTTGGTTTGATTTGAATCAGGGAGGTACAGGATGGGACAGGTTCAGTTTGTATAGCGTGATGTGGAGTGGTTTGAGCTTTAGATGGAAGCACAGTCGGAGGAAGCACTGATTTTCTGGGGGGAGATGTACAGGTGGACTCAGTCTGGGAGGTGCAAGGCAGAACCACTAGTGGGGGTGTTGCACAACGTGGATGGGTGGAGATTGGCACAGTTTTAGGTAAGGAGGCATAGAGAGGCACAGTCTGAGTTTGGGAGGTAGTGGGTCCCACAGTAGAAGGAGGTGAGGAGATGGAGGGTCCCACAGTAGAAGGAGGTGAGGAGGTATAGGGTCCCACAGTAGAAGGAGGTGAGGAGGTGGAGGGTCCCACAGTAGAAGGAGGTGAGGAGATGGAGGGTCCCACAGTAGAAGGAGGTGAGGAGGTGGAGGGTCCCACAGTAGAAGGAGGTGAGGAGGTGGAGGGTCCCACAGTAGAAGGAGGTGAGGAGATGGAGGGTCCCACAGTAGAAGGAGGTGAGGAGATGGAGGGTCCCACAGTAGAAGGAGGTGAGGAGATGGAGGGTCCCACAGTAGAAGGAGGTGAGGAGGTGGAGGGTCCCACAGTAGAAGGAGGTGAGGAGATGGAGGGTCCCACAGTAGAAGGAGGTGAGGAGATGGAGGGTCCCACAGTCGAGGGAGGTGGGAAAGTGGAGGGACTGTCAGTTTGTGTTTGGGTGGTGCAGGGCTGCACAGATGAGGGAGGTGGGTAGGTGGAGGATCCCACAGTCGAGGGAGGTGGGGAGGTGGAGGATCCCACAGTCGAGGGAGGTGGGGAGGTGGAGGATCCCACAGTCGAGGGAGGTGGGGAGGTGGAGGATCCCACAGTCGAGGGAGGTGGGGAGGTGGAGGATCCCACAGTCGAGGGAGGTGGGGAGGTGGAGGATCCCACAGTTGAGGGAGGAGAGGAGGTGGATGGTCCCACAGTAGAGGGAGGTGGGGAGGTGGAGGATCCCACAGTTGAGGGAGGTGAGGAGGTAGATGGTCCCACAGTAGAGGGAGGTGGGGAGGTGCAGGGCTGTACTGTCGAGGGAGGTGGGGTGTTAGGGGGGGAGACACAGGGACTGTCCGTTTGCATCGGGGTGGTACAGTAGGACACCTCCCTCCCTGGGTCACTGATAGCACGGTTTATGCGCCGCCTTCTCCTCCTCACTTGGGACGGAGTTGCACTCCCCTGGTGTTTAGGAGGGGAAGAACAAGAAGAGTTATGCCAGGAAGAGTCCATGTGATTCCCAACAGCAGGGGAGTTAGCGTTAGCCTCAGTAGTCCTGAGGCACTGGGTTTGGTCCACCAATCCCTGTTTAGCCTTAGACCCAGGGCCATTTCCATCTCTGGATGCAGGCTCTGAAAGGTAGTTGTGGGTAGTGTAGTACTCATCATGTTCGTTGTCCTGTTTGTTGTCCCCATCCACCCCCACCGAGTCCCCCACGCTGCAGACTTTTGAGAGCACAGAGGGCTTGGGCTTCTGGAGGCGGGGGGAGGTCTGGATGGCCATGCTAGTGCACTGCCTCCGGGAGAGGGGCAGCGTGAGGGAGCACGGCCGCGGGGGTGATGGTGGTGGTGCCCAGCAGCGGCGCACCGGCCCTGGGGTGAGCGGGTGAGGGGGCGCCCGAGCCAAAAACGCTGCCACCACCTCAATGGTGTCTGCCATGTCCCCTCGGACTGCCCCCACCACCGAGGCCTCCGTTAGCCATCCCTGGGGGGCCATGGGGCTTGTGGGGCTGTTCTTCCGGAAGGGGTGGGGGCTGTCACGCTCAGCGGCAGTCCTCTGGTAGCTCTTGGCTCCAGTGGTTCCGCCGCCTAGTCCATCCTCCAGGTCTTTGAAGCGGACCTGGTGGGTGCGGTTGCGGCGGCGCTTGAGGCGGCTCTCGATATCCGGCGAGTCGCGGTTGAGCAGCACGGAGCGCACAGTCATGGCGCCAGGCAGGTTGTCGGCGGTCTTGCTGTTGGTGTGTTGGCCAGTGACCAAGTGATTAGTCTCTTTGCTCACCATGTCTCCTGTGGCGTATTGTTCTTCCCCCCGACATCCACAGTCTCTGCAGGCCGTTTAATGTGTGAAATCCACTGTCAGAGAGTAATTCTATTCTATTCTATCTATCTCAATGCAATTTGTCTGTTGACTATTAGCTTATTCTCTATGACAATGGGAGACCTGTATTATCGGATTTGTTGAGCTGGAGTGCCATCACTAAGCAGATCTGGGGAGACAGCTGTAGTTTGTTGGTTTGAGTGATCATGGAGATGATTGGAGATAACTGTCACACTGCAGTGCTGCTTGTCCTGTCATCCCCCTTCTGCAGCACTCCAAAGGACTAGTCCTTTCTCAGGTGTGCGTGTGTGTGTGTTTCTCTGGCTATCTGACTTCCTGAGAGATGTAACCAAAGCCAGACGGTCTGTACTTTGCTCAGACTACAGATAGAGAGAACTGTATCCTGAACTTCAGCATCATAAAATAAGTCTTCAGGGTGACCGGATTCTCATAGTCCAAAGAACTTCATTAATTTATGATAATAGTCCACTTAGAGTCCTGATTTCCTTATAGATCCGTTCTATATAGTCACATTAAAAGTATAATTGATGTCAGCACATTAAACATGGGAGCAAGTGCCAACTTAAAGCATGGCTCAAATCTCCTTCATACAAAATCTACATCTAAAAGAGGACATTTCACATGAAATAAGTCACACAGTTCTGTTGCATGACTCCTGGATACAGTCAGCTCCAACGTAGTCCAAATAATATCCCAAAAGATGGAATCGTGATGGGGGCACGGTATCTACCGGCGAATAGGCATGACTCCCCTGAATACACTTTGTCCATCCTTCCAATCACCGAATCTGCAGGCTGGCCCTTCCAACCAACTCAGTATTGTCCCACGGGGCTGGAGGGAGATTGGATTGCTAAGGAGTGGGACAACGTTGTGTTTCTCTTTCGCGTTCTCACGTTTTCTCTCTCTTTTTTTTCTCTTCCGATACCTTTTCTCAGTGACTCATCTTCCACTCATCTTGCTGGATAACAGGATAGCCCAGGTTCCTGAGGTGACCAGAGAGAGAGAGAGAGAGATATACAAGAGATAAGACAAGATAAGTCATCAGCGCCCCCCTCCACCCCCAGGCATTTAGGCATTAACCTTATCTAGAAATAGAGAGCGAGAGAGAGAGAGTGTGTGCGTGTGTGTGTGTGTGTGTGTGTGTGTGTGTTTGTGTGTGAGAGAGAGAAACAGAATAAGACATTAAGAGAGAAGAGATAAAATAAAATCTAAACATATCCTTTCAGTGATTGACAAATGTCCAGTCGTAACAAGATGCTTTGTGACAAGAAGCAAGCCTAGTTTCCTGAGGTCTGACGGTCTCTCTGCGGAGCCAGAGACAATTAGTGTTGCCTCACAGCCTAGCGGTTATTTAGGGAATAGGGACCCCATGGGGCTTAATTACGTTTACTTATTTTCGTATTTCTATTTTTTTAAAGAGGAACATCTTTGTCAATTCCACGCCCCCGCCGTCAACCTTTTAAAAGCATGATTATTAGGATGAATTATGATTACAGTCACGCTTGACGGGCCCAAGGAGGGGATGGCGAAGGAACCGTGGGCTCCTGCACTGATGTGTATTAGTTAGTGGATGTGGAAACCAGAATTTCATCCTTGTTTTACTTCCTTGTTACCGCTGCAGTGTGGATCTATGTACCGATGATCTGCTTAAATGTGACTCACTGAGGAGCGTGTATCAGACTTGCTAAAGATTATACTTCATCGTCGCTACATTGAAACACACTTTAGTGGAGACACAGTCATTCACTTGAATTATAATGATTTTGTTGTTATAGTTATCGTGCTGGATGTGGATGGACCTTTATAAATAATGAATGATCATCACAGCCTTGAAACATTATAGTGGGAGGACAGACATTTGCTTGAATTAGAATAATTTTTTTTGTCGTTAGAGTTATCATGCTGTAGCTCAGATGGTAGAACATGGCGCTTACAACGCCAGGATATTGGATTCGATTCCTGGGACCACCCGTATGTAAAAAATGTATGCACGCATGACTGTAGTCACTTTGGATAAAAGTGTCTGCTAAAAATAATGTACTTTTTACTCCATACATTTTCCCTGACACCCAAAAGTACTCGTAACATTTTCAATGCTTAGCAGGACAGGAAAATTGTCCAATTCACACACTTATCAAGAGAACATCCCTGGTCATCCCTACTGCCTCTGATCTGGTGGACTCACTAAACACAAATGCTTCGTTTGTAAATTATGTCTGAGTGTTGGAGTGTGCCCCTGGCTATCCATAAATTAGTGCTGTCTGGTTTGCTTAATAATAGCTCAGTTGGTATAGCATGGCGTTTGCAACGCCAGGGTTGTGGGTTCGATTCCCACGGGGGGCAAGTATGAAAAAATGTATGCACTCACTAACTGTAAGTCACTCTGGATAAGAGCGTCTGCTAAATGACTAAAATTTATTATGAAATGATTTATACTTTTCCTTTTGATACTTAAGGAAATGTTAGCAATTACATTGACTTTTGATACTTAAGTATATTTAAAACCAAATACATTTAGACATTTACTCAAGTAGTATTTTACTTGGTGAATTTCTATTAAGGTAGGTTTACGTTTACTCAAGTATGACAACTGGGTACTTTTTCCACCAATGCATTTTTTTTTCCTGTTTATGGTCAAACTTTAATCGAAACTATTTCATAACCTTGATGGTCATACTACCCATTTCTCCTTCTGTCTCTCCTCAATGTTCCTTCTCTCCGAGAGAGTTTTTCATTCACCCTTCACCCTGACAGATTTCCCAAGTTCCACTCGTTGCAGGACCATTACCCTCCCCTCATTCTCCTCCATGTCAACCCAATTCCACCCACTCCCTTCCTTTCTTTCATCTGCCATTCCTCCCTTTTGTCCTGTTTTTAAAAAAAAACTCTCATCCTATCTCCACCCCTCTTTTTCTCATCCTCTCTTTCTCTCCCATTATCCTCATATTTTCTCTCAGTTTCTCTCATCCTTCCTCACCTTCTCTCTCTCATCCTCTCATCCACCTCCTCTACCTCCTACCCTCACTTTCTTCCCTCCCATTCAGTCTGCAAACTGACCTCAGATCAAGAGTCACGCTGACAGACAGTTTAATGAATCCAGTGCTTCTTAATGCTCGGCACACTCTGGAGGCCCAGCCTTTCCTCATGTGACATTTCCATGCAAAGCTTTATTGGCAGACAACAGATAAATCAGCAGCCAGGAGAGGTGAAGGTGTTCAGCGGAATAATGTCAGCCGGGTTATAACTCTCCGTTGTTATTATTTCAGATTTACTAGGTTCCACCTTAGAGAGGTTCCTACCTCTCCCCTGGGCCTACACCTTAGAGAGGTTCCTACCTCAGTCCCAGGCCTACACCTTAGAGAGGTTCCTACCTCTCCCCCGGGCCTACACCTTAGAGGTTCCTACCTCTCCCCCGGGCCTACACCTTAGAGAGGTTCCTACCTCAGTCCGGGGCCTGCCAACATGAAAACACAGAGTGAGTGTGAGTGTGCGAGATGCGGTGTGGAGGCGCAAAGGTCATGTTTGATCTCTGTGCTTCCTAACCAATGTTGACATTGAGAGATGAAAAGGGATATAGTGTACATATACAGGGTATAACAGATATACAGAGGAGATGAGAGAGGCTAAGGCTTGTGTTACATATTTCATATTTGATTTCTCGTGATCTTACAAATTATGTTTAATTAAAATAAAGCACCTTGGAGTTTTGGCTGTGTGTGTGTGTATGTGTTTTTTAAGGGGATGCAGGCAGAGTGCTGCAGATTGAATTGTTATGTAAAGGCGTGTCAGATTAGATTGTCTGGGCATGGCTAACTTTATCCGACAGGACAGTGTACACGCACAGCCACCAACAGAGGAAGGGGGAGAGGGGGATGGGGGTGAGGAGGGGGGAAGGTAGATAGACATGTGTGGGTGGAGAGAGAGGGTGGGTGGATATATTTAGAGAGAGAAGAGAGAGATAGAAAAAGACAATGAGACACATAGCTGGAGAGCTGTGGGGGGTGGGTGTAGGCGAGAGGAGGGAGGGAGGGAGGGAGGGAACAACCTCCTCGCAGCGGAGGACAGGAAATGCCATGGTTAGGGTTCAGTGAAGTGATAAATAAGTAGAATCAGTGTATCAGGGCGTTTAAGGGGGAACTGGAGAGGAAATAAGAAAAAAAAAAGCAAATGGGAGAGAGAGAAGAGATACCTGCAAAGCAAATGGGAGAGAGAGAAGAGATACCTGTACAGCAAAGGGGATTGGATTTATAGAGCGATGAGATGACTGAACAAAGGCACATAATCTATAGGCAGGCACAGCAAGACATAAGGCAATAGTGATGGGTTCTCCTGTGGTAATATTTATATGGCCAGGCGGAATAGAGGCAATAGTGGTGTGTTTGTTGTGTGTGTGTGTGTGTGAGAGAGAGAGAGAGAGAGAGAGAGAGAGAGAGAGAGAGAGAGAGAGAGAGAGAGAGAGAGAGAGAGAGAGAGAGAGAGAGAGAGAGAGAGACCAATTTAGTAAACATCTCCTAGGAACAGCTTCTAGGTAGGTACACATTGTATTACGTGTGTTTATAACTGTAATTTATGAAGTAGATTAAGGTTCTCGCTACAGAGGTTTCTCCTGGGAAAATATTTCATTATATTTGATAATGACCCACTAAACACACGTGCGTGAGCACAAACACGAAGACCTGTGCACACACACACACACACACACACCACACACACGAGCGTGCACATGCACACACACATCGGCCCATCAAATATTTCCCATAAATCCTACAATAAATGTAGTGGGGACTGTGTGCAACATATTAGCTGTGGTACAGTGAGCAACACTAAACAAGACTCCAGGCTAGAGCTGAGCCCACCCCTCTAATAAGTAGGCTGACCAGACAAGACCCCATATAGCAGGGGCACGAGATAGCCATTCACAGAACAATATGTTTTCACAGGTGCCAGGCTACATTACAATAGAAATCTAGATAGCTGGACAGCCAGTGGCTACAGCTATGTAACAGTTAAGTCTTAGAGCCTACTGCAAGCTCTGTCTGATGTGAAGCTTGCTGAGAATATCACTGCATTGGATCATAATGGAAGGTTAAAAAAAATATATATATATATATTTTATATATATATATTATTTTTTTTGCAACTGCCTGTATAGAGCTTTGAGGATATATAAACTATATTACTACTAGACCGAAAATGTGACACTCTGTACATTAACTACCAAACAAATTGAACCAGCTGGTTAGCTCGTTACAGTGCATTTGTGCTTATAAGCATATTACTTCATAGCTAGCTAGCTATACTACAGATAATCCTGCTGCTAGCTAGCTACAGTAATGTTTCCGACAGCGCATCAAACCAAGGTATTCTGTGCACCACAGAACTGTGTTGGATTCCGGAGCAAAAGCCTGGGCATTAGCTCCGTGAGGCGGAGTGAGACTTTAGGTTTAAGGGAAGATTCCTTGTGACTCCCAGGCTCAACATTTTTAACAAACTACCTCCCAGTTTGAAGTTAGCCCCTAGCTGGATTACTCACAACTTTTGCAATGTGTAGCTAGGTTTATATCCAATTGGCGACAGATTTTCATGCGAATATTGAAAAATCTGAATAAAGAAAAAATTCGCATTTTCCAACCAGTGGTGTTTCCACTGTGGTGTCGAGAAAACTATGCTGAGATGCTGTGAGAACAAGAATTCCGCTGACACTGTCCTTTGATTATGAAGGTTTATTATATCAAAGTATTTCAGCGTCAATTTACAGATATCTGCCGATATCTGGAGAATAACCGGACCCCAATCTGTAATATGTTATTCTGTCCTCCTTTGTTTTAACCAAGTATTTATATCCTATGCCCTATGTAACATAATATGGGTGTTTTCCCTACCGACCAATCCCAGGAGGCCACCTAACAGACTTCCTCGGCTTTAGGGTGCCCCTATAGAACTACTCCCCAGATGCTCCCTTAAGCTTAGTCAACATCCTCTAAAACCATTTGAAACCATTAGCAAAGTCATAAATTCCTCAGATACCACACCACCAAACGGAATTGTTGCGGATAAATATCAGTGCGTGATGACATTGTGCACAAAAAAATGTACTTTTTCGCTTAAGTTTTCATGTACAGAATAAAAATCAAATGTTCAATGTGTTTCCATCGCATTTTCAACTCTAGTGATAGTTTTGTCACAAAACTGTTGCAGATACAGTGCAGCTAGGTTAGTCTACAATACATGATGAGATTATTATGGCTAAGAGCGAGAATATTTGTATTTGTCAAACGGCAGTCAAGCATCAATCATCATGTTACCAGAATAAGACCCTCGATATTTATTGGAATGGAGCATCAAGCTCATACCGTGCACTTTCACCACCCTGTGAAGTTCATCATAATTTATTTCATCTGTAGCCTAATAAACTGCAAGGTTTCCCGAGTCGTATTGGGAGGACCACACACCATGTCATCGTGTGACTCCAAATTTACTTCGATATGATAGTTATTATATCAATATTTGCACATAAAGGCATTTCCAACGCCATTTCTCACATAATACATTTTACTGACAAAAGGATTCCACCATATCAAATGAACAAATTATGTCTGTATTTATAAAACTGTACCGAAACATCCTGTTTCCATCACAGCTGTCGTGATTTTGACTTTACTCGCATAAAAACTGTGGATGGAAACGTGGTTAATGTCATAAATGATTTGTTCTGTCTGTGCTTTCTTGACCCAAATCCAATACCAGAGAAGGAAAACATATGTAGGACAGCAGCTTGCTCTCTTAGGCCAGTGAGAAGTTCCAGCGATACAACATTACCATCTTCAGGAAGCTAATTCAAGGGGATTTAACAATTTGAGACGTTCAACAGCCGGCAAACTGGTTGCAATGACGTCATTATGCTGTTTTATTTTAACTTCGTGGTCAGGTTATATACTGGTTGGAAAATTATATTTTTTAAGCGTCTTTTTAGCAACCAGAAAAATACGTATTTATCTGGTTGTAATCTGGGTACCTTGATAGCGTCATGAAAAATAGACGTCTTTATCTGGCTGCAACAGAGATGGTTCAGTTGTAATCTGGTTATGAAAACATCTTCTAAACCAAAAAAACAACATGTTACAACCAGAATTCAACGTCATTATAGCCTCATGTGCCAAATGTTCCCACTGGATCAGTACCGTTTTCCCCTGATATCTCGACATGTCTCCCACGTGAGAAAAGAAAGGATGTAAAGTCACATTTTGGGACCCATGCCAGGTGGTTGGGTGGCTTGGTCTCAGAGGCCTGAAAACATGGCAACAGGTGGTGTGGCGTACACTGTCCAGGCCATGGCACACTATGGACATACATTCCCTAGGGGGTCCTTCTCTGGGCTGGCAAGATGTTGTGCTACAATGTCCATCTGGCCCAATGTCCCAAGAGCACATCACTGTATGTCAGTAATAGGAAGGCTCATCCTGACATTACAGTTGGACAGTTGGGCAATCAGACCATTTTACATCAGACCATTTTAATCTAATCCATATTTTACTGGGTAAATTGACTTAGAACACATCCTCAAAATGAACGGGGGATGAATGAATAACTGGGGAGAAATAAAGGTAGAGAATGAAAAAGAGGTAGATGAGGAAAGAAAAAAGCTGTGAAGAGGGGACGAGAATGAAAGAGATAGAGAGATGGAGGGAGAGTGAGGAATGGGTGAGGTGGATGAAGCGAGAGATTGAAAGGAAAAGACAGGGAGGTAGAGACAGAGAGATGATGATGATGATGGCAGAAACAGCAAGGTTCCATTTCTGTCGAGGAGCCTAAACCGACCCCTAAAAATGCACAGGGATGAGATGAGATAAAAGGGGAAAAGCGGGAGACAGGGAGGAGAGAAAGGAAACGCAGGATGACAGACAGGACTATCAGCACAGCGTTTCCACAAAGAGGAAACAGGGGGGTTAGAGTGTAGTGTAGTGTATATGCGCGCGTGTGTGCGAGGGGTGCATGCATATTGATGTTCACGTTTAAATGAGTATGTGAGCGTGAGTATGATATTGTTACGATTGTTTTTTTGTTTATTGTTTTTTACATCTGTGTAACCTATGGGTGAGATGACAACACACACACTGTAAAAAAATAAAATAATAAGTGTCAACTAAACAATTTACTGAAAACCAGGACTCCAGTACACTATCCTTTATGGTCAAGGTGACTGTTTTCTATTGACTTTGTTCTCTGAGTGTGTTAAATTACGTTTCCTGTGTGTTAGAATAAAGAACACTTTGAGAAGGTTGGGTGGGTGAAGGATTTAGATCAAAAAAGCATTATTTACAATATCACATTGGAACAGTTACAGTGTGCATCATTAAATACACACACAGACAGTGTAAACAAAGGCATGCCTTTCATGATGCGCACAGACAGTGTACACGCGTGCTCTCTTAAATACGTAGACCCCTACACACTCTCACTCATGGAAAATATGAACTGACAGCATTCTAGGGTGACAGGTAGCCTAGCGGTTAGAGTGTTGGGCCAGTTACTGAAAGGTTACTGGTTTGAATACCCAAGCCAACAAGTTGAAAGATCTGTTACGGTGCCCTTGAGCAAGGCACTTCACCCTAATTTGCTCCAGTGGCGTTGTGCTACTATGACTGACCCTGTCAAACAACACATTTCACTACACCTATCCGGTGTATGTGACAATAAAACAATTTCTATATTTTTTTTTTCTGCTTCAATCTGCAAACCTGCATCTCTGACAACCCAATCCAAGCCCCTTGGTCTTTAACACTTCTCATAAAGATCTCACATACAACTCCCACACCTGCTGTAAAGCACATCCCAACACACACACACACACACACACACACACAGCTTTCTCTCCCATTAATTTCCCCCATGGTTGTGATAAGGTTACACACCTGAGTAGAAAGGAAGAGAAATATAAACAAGTCTAAACAAGCAGAAGCCAGTAACTCACCAGCAACTCACCAGTTACTCACCAGTTATTCACCAGTAACTCATCAGTTACTCACCAGTTACTCACCAGTATCTCACCAGCAACTCACCAGTTACTCACCAATAACTAACCAGTAACTCACCAGTATCTCGCCAGCAACTCACCAGTTACTCACCAGTAACTCACCAGTAACTCACCAGTTACTCACCAGTAACTCACCAGTTACTCACCAGTATCTCACCAGCAACTCACCAGTTACTCACCAGTAACTAACCAGTAACTCACCAGTATCTCACCAGCAATTCACCAGTTACTCACCAGTAACTCACCAGTAACTCACCAGTTACTCACCAGTAACTCACCAGTATCTCACCAGAAACTCACCAGTTACTCACCAGTAACTCACCAGTAACTCACCAGTATCTCACCAGCAACTCACCAGTTACTCACCAGTAACTAACCAGTAACTCACCAGTTACTCACCAGTAACTAACCAGTAACTCACCAGTAACTCACCAGCAACTCACCAGTTACTCACCAGTAACTCACCAGTAACTCACCAGTATCTCACCAGTAACTCACCAGTATCTCACCAGTAAGTAACCAGTAACTCACCAGTAACTCACCAGCAACTCACCAGTTACTCACCAGTAACTCACCAGTAACTCACCAGTAACTCACCAGTTACTCACCAGTAACTCACCAGTATCTCACCAGTATCTCACCAGTAACTAACCAGTAACTAACCAATAACTAACCAGTTACTCACCAGTACCTGCACTGCATGTATTCCTTATATCGCTCCTTTACACCTGTCCTCTGATAATCTGTTGTCCTTTTACCTCCTCTCCTGGGACTAGTCCTCCCCTCCCTCTGTCGTGGGCTGTTTGGATAGAAGTTAAATGATGCTGGGTATATCCTTCAGGATGCTGAACAGAGGAGTCACACACACCATCTCTATCTCTCTTCCTTTTCAATAATATGATTCTTCCTCTTCTTTCCTATTCTCTGTTTGTTTCATTCTTACATCGCTCCAGTTTTTCCCCCTTTATTTCTTTCACACCTCTCTTTCACTGCTGCTTGGTGTTCTCCGTTCCTCCGTTCCCTAGCATCATCAGTAAGGACTCCATCTGTCCCTCTCCTCCTCTTCTCTCTCTCTCTCTCTTTCTCTCTCTCTCGCTCTATCTCTCTCTCTCTCTCTCCCTCTCTGCTGTGCCCTCTGTTTCACTATCTTCTCCTCAGAGTCATCTCCTCAACTATAAGCCTCTTCATCTCCCAGCCTGGGCACTGTGGCTTTGCAGGTGACTGTCAGCTTGTGTGTGTGTGTGTGTGTGAGTCTGACAGTGTGTGTCAGAGTGTGTGCGCAGGCGCATGTGTAAAAGAGAACAGGAGGGAGAGCAGGAGTCAGAGACACAGTGAACAAACAGGCAGATATCCTCTTAGATGCTCCGTTCAGTTCGCTCCCTCTCTGTCTCCCACTCTCTTTCTCTCGCTCCCTCTCTTTCTGTCTCCCTCGCTCTGTCTTTCTCTCGCTCCCTCTCTCCCTTTCTGACCTCTCTTTCCTCTCGGTGTCGCCGCGCAAGTCCTGTATCCTTGTCAGCGGAGAGAGAGCGAGAGAGCGAGAGAGTAGGAGGCAGGAGAAGGTGGGGCTTCTGTCTCTCTGTCTAATTAAAAAACAGAGTAGGTACAGCTGCAGAGAGAGGGAGAGAGGAAGATAAAGGAAGAGAGAGGGGGAAAGAGGAAGAGAGAGGAGGGGGCAAGGGAGAGAGGGAGCAGGGGAGAGATGAAGAGAGGAGAAAGAGTAAGAGAAAGAGAGACAGAGGGGGAGAGAGAGAAGATTAGAGAGAGAGAGAGAGAGAGAGAGAGAGAGAGAGAGAGAGAGAGAGAGAGGAGAGAGAGAGAGAGAGAGAGAGAGAGAGAGAGAGAGAGAGAGAGAGAGAGAGAGAGAGAGAGAGAGAGAGAGAGAGAGAGAGAAGAGAAAGAGAGAGAGAGAGAGAGAAGAGAGAGAGAGGAGTAGAAAGAGAGGAGAAAGAGGGAGAAAGAGGGAGAAAGAGGGAGAGAAGAAGAACGAGGAAGAGAAGAAGAACGAGGGAGAGAGGGGGGAGAGAGAGAGAGAGAGGAGGGCCTACAGCAGCACCTAGATCTTCTGCACAGATTCTGTCAGACCTGGACAATAAATCTCAGTAAGACAAAAATAATGGTGTTCCAAAAAAGGTCCAGTTGCCAGGACCACAAATACAAATTCAATCTAGACAACGTTGCCCTAGAGCACACAAAAAACTAAACATACCTTGGCCAAAACATCAGCGACACAGGTAACTTCCACAACGCTGTGAACGATCTGAGAGACAAGGCAAGAAGGGCCTTCTATGCCATCAAAAGGAACATAAAATTCGACATACCAATTAGGATCTGGCTAAAAATACTTGAATCAGTTATAGAACCCATTGCCCTTTATGGTTGTGAGGTCTGGGGTCCGCTCACCAACCAAGAATTCACAAAATGGGACAAACACCAAATTGAGACTGCATGCAGAATTCTGCAAAAATATCCTTAGCGTACAATGAAAAACACCAAATAATGCATGCAGAGCAGAATTAGGCCGATACCAGCTAATTATCAAAATCCAGAAAAGAGCCTTTAAATTCTATAACCACTTAAAAGGAAGCGATTCCCAAACCTTCCATAACAAAGCTATCACCTACAGGGAGATTAACTTGGAGAAGAGTCCCCTAAGCAAGCTGGTCCTGGGGCTCTGTTCCCAAACACAAACAGACCCCACAGAGCACCAGGACAACGACAACAACACAATTAGACCCAACCAAATCATGAGAAAACAAAAAGAGAATTAATTGACACATTGGAAAGAATTAACAAAAAAACAGAGCAAACTAGAATGTTATTTGG
>NW_028163828.1:0-6183 GCF_964263955.1 Coregonus lavaretus | reverse complement strand
AGAGGAGTGGAGAAGAGGAGCGATGGAGAGAGGGAGTGAGAAGAGGAGCGATGGAGAGAGGGAGTGAGAAGAGGAGACGATGGAGAGAGGGAGTGGAGAAGAGGAGCGATGGGGAGGGAGGAGAGAGGAGAGAGTGGAGAAGAGGAGCGATGGAGAGAGGGAGTGAGAAGAGGAGCGAGGAGAGAGGGAGTGGAGAAGAGGAGCGATGGAGAGAGGGAGTGAGAAGAGGAGCGATGGAGAGAGGGAGTGGAGAAGAGGAGCGATGGAGAGAGGGAGTGGAGAAGAGGAGCGATGGAGAGAGGGAGTGAGAAGAGGAGCGATGGAGAGAGGGAGTGAGAAGAGGAGCGATGGAGAGAGGGAGTGAGAAGAGGAGCGATGGAGAGAGGGAGTGAGAAGAGGAGCGATGGAGAGAGGGAGTGGAGAAGAGGAGCGATGGAGAGAGGGAGTGAGAAGAGGAGCGATGGAGAGAGGGAGTGAGAAGAGGAGCGATGGAGAGAGGGAGTGAGAAGAGGAGCGATGGAGAGAGGGAGTGAGAAGAGGAGCGATGGAGAGAGGGAGTGGAGAAGAGGAGCGATGGAGAGAGGGAGTGAGAAGAGGAGCGATGGAGAGAGGGAGTGGAGAAGAGGAGCGATGGAGAGAGGGAGTGAGAAGAGGAGCGATGGAGAGAGGAGTGAGAAGAGGAGCGATGGAGAGAGGGAGTGGAGAAGAGGAGCGATGGAGAGAGGGAGTGAGAAGAGGAGCGATGGAGAGAGGGAGTGGAGAAGAGGAGCGATGGAGAGAGGGAGTGAGAAGAGGAGCGATGGAGAGAGGGAGTGAGAAGAGGAGCGATGGAGAGAGGGAGTGGAGAAGAGGAGCGATGGAGAGAGGGAGTGGAGAAGAGGAGCGATGGAGAGAGGGAGTGAGAAGAGGAGCGATGGAGAGAGGGAGTGGAGAAGAGGAGCGATGGAGAGAGGGAGTGAGAAGAGGAGCGATGGAGAGAGGGAGTGGAGAAGAGGAGCGATGGAGAGAGGGAGTGGAGAAGAGGAGGATGGAGAGAGGAGTGGAGAAGAGGAGCGATGGAGAGAGGGAGTGAGAAGAGGAGCGATGGAGAGAGGGAGTGGAGAAGAGGAGCGATGGAGAGAGGGAGTGGAGAAGAGGAGCGATGGAGAGAGGGAGTGAGAAGAGGAGCGATGGAGAGAGGGAGTGAGAAGAGGAGCGATGGAGAGAGGGAGTGGAGAAGAGGAGCGATGGAGGAGGGAGTGGAGAAGAGGAGCGATGGAGAGAGGGAGTGGAGAAGAGGAGCGATGGAGAGAGGGAGTGGAGAAGAGGAGCGATGGAGAGAGGGAGTGGAGAAGAGGAGCGATGGAGAGAGGGAGTGGAGAAGAGGAGCGATGGAGAGAGGGAGTGGAGAAGAGGAGCGATGGAGAGAGGGAGTGGAGAAGAGGAGCGATGGAGAGAGGGAGTGGAGAAGAGGAAGAGAGGGAGTGGAGAAGAGGAGCGATGGAGAGAGGGAGTGGAGAAGAGGAGCGATGGAGAGAGGGAGTGGAGAAGAGGAGCGATGGAGAGAGGGAGTGGAGAAGAGGAGCGATGGAGAGAGGGAGTGGAGAAGAGGAGCGATGGAGAGAGGGAGTGAGAAGAGGAGCGATGGAGAGAGGGAGTGGAGAAGAGGAGCGATGGAGAGAGGGAGTGGAGAAGAGGAGCGATGGAGAGAGGGAGTGGAGAAGAGGAGCGATGGAGAGAGGGAGTGGAGAAGAGGAGCGATGGAGAGAGGGAGTGGAGAAGAGGAGCGATGGAGAGAGGGAGTGGAGAAGAGGAGCGATGGAGAGAGGGAGTGGAGAAGAGGAGCGATGGAGAGAGGGAGTGAGAAGAGGAGCGATGGAGAGAGGAGTGGAGAAGAGGAGCGATGGAGAGAGGGAGTGGAGAAGAGGAGCGATGGAGAGAGGGAGTGGAGAAGAGGAGCGATGGAGAGAGGGAGTGGAGAAGAGGAGCGATGGAGAGAGGGAGTGGAGAAGAGGAGCGATGGAGAGAGGGAGTGGAGAAGAGGAGCGATGGAGAGAGGGAGTGGAGAAGAGGAGCGATGGAGAGAGGGAGTGGAGAAGAGGAGCGATGGAGAGAGGGAGTGGAGAAGAGGAGCGATGGAGAGAGGGAGTGGAGAGAGGGATGAGAGGGAGTGAGAAGAGGAGCGATGGAGAGAGGGAGTGAGAAGAGGAGCGATGGAGAGAGGGAGTGGAGAAGAGGAGCGATGGAGAGAGGGAGTGGAGAAGAGGAGCGATGGAGAGAGGGAGTGGAGAAGAGGAGCGATGGAGAGAGGGAGTGGAGAAGAGGAGCGATGGAGAGAGGGAGTGGAGAAGAGGAGCGATGGAGAGAGGGAGTGGAGAAGAGGAGCGATGGAGAGAGGGAGTGGAGAAGAGGAGCGATGGAGAGAGGGAGTGGAGAAGAGGAGGAGGGAGTGGAGAAGAGGAGCGATGGAGAGAGGGAGTGGAGAAGAGGAGCGATGGAGAGAGGGAGTGGAGAAGAGGAGCGATGGAGAGAGGGAGTGGAGAAGAGGAGCGATGGAGAGAGGGAGTGGAGAAGAGGAGCGATGGAGAGGAGTGGAGAGGAGACGATGGAGAGAGGGAGTGGAGAAGAGGAGCGATGGAGAGAGGGAGTGGAGAAGAGGAGCGATGGAGAGAGGGAGTGGAGAAGAGGAGCGATGGAGAGAGGGAGTGGAGAAGAGGAGCGATGGAGAGAGGGAGTGGAGAAGAGGAGCGATGGAGAGAGGGAGTGGAGAAGAGGAGCGATGGAGAGAGGGAGTGAGAAGAGGAGCGATGGAGAGAGGGAGTGGAGAAGAGGAGCGATGGAGAGAGGGAGTGGAGAAGAGGAGCGATGGAGAGAGGGAGTGGAGAAGAGGAGCGATGGAGAGAGGGAGTGGAGAAGAGGAGCGATGGAGAGAGGGAGTGGAGAAGAGGAGCGATGGAGAGAGGGAGTGGAGAAGAGGAGCGATGGAGAGAGGGAGTGGAGAAGAGGAGCGATGGAGAGAGGGAGTGGAGAAGAGAGCGATGGAGAGAGGGAGTGGAGAAGAGGAGAGGGAGTGGAGAAGAGGAGCGATGGAGAGAGGGAGTGGAGAAGAGGAGCGATGGAGAGAGGGAGTGGAGAAGAGGAGCGATGGAGAGAGGGAGTGGAGAAGAGGAGCGATGGAGAGAGGGAGTGGAGAAGAGGAGCGATGGAGAGAGGGAGTGGAGAAGAGGAGCGATGGAGAGAGGGAGTGAGAAGAGGAGCGATGGAGAGAGGGAGTGGAGAAGAGGAGCGATGGAGAGAGGGAGTGGAGAAGAGGAGCGATGGAGAGAGGGAGTGGAGAAGAGGAGCGATGGAGAGAGGGAGTGGAGAAGAGGAGCGATGGAGAGAGGGAGTGGAGAAGAGGAGCGATGGAGAGAGGGAGTGGAGAAGAGGAGCGATGGAGAGAGGGAGTGGAGAAGAGGAGCGATGGAGAGAGGGAGTGGAGAAGAGGAGCGATGGAGAGAGGGAGTGGAGAAGAGGAGCGATGGAGAGAGGGAGTGGAGAAGAGGAGCGATGGAGAGAGGGAGTGGAGAAGAGGAGAGAGGGAGTGGAGAAGAGGAGCGATGGAGAGAGGGAGTGGAGAAGAGGAGCGATGGAGAGAGGGAGTGGAGAAGAGGAGAGAGGGAGTGGAGAAGAGGAGCGATGGAGAGAGGGAGTGGAGAAGAGGAGCGATGGAGAGAGGGAGTGGAGAAGAGGAGAGAGGGAGTGGAGAAGAGGAGCGATGGAGAGAGGGAGTGGAGAAGAGGAGCGATGGAGAGAGGGAGTGGAGAAGAGGAGCGATGGAGAGAGGGAGTGGAGAAGAGGAGAGAGGGAGTGGAGAAGAGGAGCGATGGAGAGAGGGAGTGGAGAAGAGGAGCGATGGAGAGAGGGAGTGAGAAGAGGAGCGATGGAGAGAGGGAGTGGAGAAGAGGAGCGATGGAGAGAGGGAGTGGAGAAGAGGAGCGATGGAGAGAGGGAGTGAGAAGAGGAGCGATGGAGAGAGGGAGTGGAGAAGAGGAGCGATGGAGAGAGGGAGTGGAGAAGAGGAGAGAGGGAGTGGAGAAGAGGAGCGATGGAGAGAGGGAGTGGAGAAGAGGAGCGATGGAGAGAGGGAGTGGAGAAGAGGAGCGATGGAGAGAGGGAGTGGAGAAGAGGAGCGATGGAGAGAGGGAGTGAGAAGAGGAGCGATGGAGAGAGGGAGTGGAGAAGAGGAGCGATGGAGAGAGGGAGTGGAGAAGAGGAGCGATGGAGAGAGGGAGTGGAGAAGAGGAGCGATGGAGAGAGGGAGTGGAGAAGAGGAGCGATGGAGAGAGGGAGTGGAGAAGAGGAGCGATGGAGAGAGGGAGTGGAGAAGAGGAGCGATGGAGAGAGGGAGTGGAGAAGAGGAGCGATGGAGAGAGGGAGTGGAGAAGAGGAGCGATGGAGAGAGGGAGTGGAGAAGAGGAGCGATGGAGAGAGGGAGTGGAGAAGAGGAGCGATGGAGAGAGGGAGTGAGAAGAGGAGCGATGGAGAGAGGGAGTGGAGAAGAGGAGCGATGGAGAGAGGGAGTGGAGAAGAGGAGAGAGGGAGTGGAGAAGAGGAGCGATGGAGAGAGGGAGTGGAGAAGAGGAGCGATGGAGAGAGGGAGTGGAGAAGAGGAGCGATGGAGAGAGGGAGTGGAGAAGAGGAGCGATGGAGAGAGGGAGTGGAGAAGAGGAGCGATGGAGAGAGGGAGGAGAAGAGGAGAGAGGGAGTGGAGAAGAGGAGCGATGGAGAGAGGGAGTGGAGAAGAGGAGCGATGGAGAGAGGGAGTGGAGAAGAGGAGCGATGGAGAGAGGGAGTGGAGAAGAGGAGCGATGGAGAGAGGGAGTGAGAAGAGGAGCGATGGAGAGAGGGAGTGGAGAAGAGGAGCGATGGAGAGAGGGAGTGGAGAAGAGGAGCGATGGAGAGAGGGAGTGGAGAAGAGGAGCGATGGAGAGAGGGAGTGGAGAAGAGGAGCGATGGAGAGAGGGAGTGGAGAAGAGGAGCGATGGAGAGAGGGAGTGGAGAAGAGGAGCGATGGAGAGAGGGAGTGGAGAAGAGGAGCGATGGAGAGAGGGAGTGGAGAAGAGGAGCGATGGAGAGAGGGAGTGGAGAAGAGGAGCGATGGAGAGAGGGAGTGGAGAAGAGGAGCGATGGAGAGAGGGAGTGGAGAAGAGGAGCGATGGAGAGAGGGAGTGGAGAAGAGGAGCGATGGAGAGAGGGAGTGGAGAAGAGGAGCGATGGAGAGAGGGAGTGGAGAAGAGGAGAGAGAGGGAGTGGAGAGAGGAGCGAGGAGAGAGGGAGTGGAGAAGAGGAGCGATGGAGAGAGGGAGTGGAGAAGAGGAGCGATGGAGAGAGGGAGTGGAGAAGAGGAGCGATGGAGAGAGGGAGTGGAGAAGAGGAGCGATGGAGAGAGGGAGTGGAGAAGAGGAGCGATGGAGAGAGGGAGTGGAGAAGAGGAGCGATGGAGAGAGGGAGTGGAGAAGAGGAGCGATGGAGAGAGGGAGTGGAGAAGAGGAGCGATGGAGAGAGGGAGTGGAGAAGAGGAGCGATGGAGAGAGGGAGTGGAGAAGAGGAGCGATGGAGAGAGGGAGTGGAGAAGAGGAGCGATGGAGAGAGGGAGTGGAGAAGAGGAGCGATGGAGAGAGGGAGTGGAGAAGAGGAGCGATGGAGAGAGGGAGTGGAGAAGAGGAGCGATGGAGAGAGGGAGTGGAGAAGAGGAGCGATGGAGAGAGGGAGTGGAGAAGAGGAGCGATGGAGAGAGGGAGTGGAGAAGAGGAGCGATGGAGAGAGGGAGTGGAGAAGAGGAGCGATGGAGAGAGGGAGTGGAGAAGAGGAGCGATGGAGAGAGGGAGTGGAGAAGAGGAGCGATGGAGAGAGGGAGTGGAGAAGAGGAGCGATGGAGAGAGGGAGTGGAGAAGAGGAGCGATGGAGAGAGGGAGTGGAGAAGAGGAGCGATGGAGAGAGGGAGTGGAGAAGAGGAGCGATGGAGAGAGGGAGTGGAGAAGAGGAGCGATGGAGAGAGGGAGTGGAGAAGAGGAGCGATGGAGAGAGGGAGTGGAGAAGAGGAGCGATGGAGAGAGGGAGTGGAGAAGAGGAGCGATGGAGAGAGGGAGTGGAGAAGAGGAGCGATGGAGAGAGGGAGTGAAGAGGAGCGATGGAGAGAGGGAGTGGAGAAGAGGAGAGAGG
>NW_028163829.1:0-37702 GCF_964263955.1 Coregonus lavaretus | reverse complement strand
CAGCCTTTACAGATACATCACTCACAGCCTTTACAGATACATCACTCACAGCCTTTACAGATGGATCACTCACAGCCTTTACAGATATATCACTCACAGCCTTTACAGATACATCACTCACAGCCTTTACAGATACATCACTCACAGCCTTTACAGATACATCACTCACAGACTTTACAGATACATCACTCACAGACTTTACAGATACATCACTCACAGCCTTTACAGATACATCACTCACAGCCTTTACAGATACATCACTCATAGCCTTTACAGATACATCACTCACAGCCTTTACAGATACATCACTCACAGCCTTTACAGATACATCACTCACAGCCTTTACAGATACATCACTCACAGCCTTTACAGATATATCACTCACAGCCTTTACAGATACATCACTCACAGCCTTTACAGATACATCACTCACAGCCTTTACAGATACATCACTCACAGACTTTACAGATACATCACTCACAGCCTTTACAGATACATCACTCACAGCCTTTACAGATACATCACTCACAGCCTTTACAGATACATCACTCACAGCCTTTACAGATACATCACTCACAGCCTTTACAGATACATCACTCACAGCCTTTACAGATACATCACTCACAGCCTTTACAGATACATCACTCACAGCCTTTACAGATGCATCACTCACAGCCTTTACAGATATATCAATCACAGCCTTTACAGATACATCACTCACAGCCTTTACAGATACATCACTCACAGCCTTTACAGATACATCACTCACAGACTTTACAGATACATCACTCACAGCCTTTACAGATACATCACTCACAGCCTTTACAGATACATCACTCACAGCCTTTACAGATACATCACTCACAGCCTTTACAGATGCATCACTCACAGCCTTTACAGATATATCACTCACAGCCTTTACAGATACATCACTCACAGCCTTTACAGATACATCACTCACAGCCTTTACAGATACATCACTCACAGCCTTTACAGATACATCACTCACAGCCTTTACAGATACATCACTCACAGCCTTTACAGATACATCACTCACAGCCTTTACAGATACATCACTCACAGCCTTTACAGATGTAACCCCCTGCTGTAACCCCCTGCTATAACCCTACATAACCCTGCTACATTGTTATTTAATTTCATTTATTTCACCTTTATTTAACCAGGTAAGCCAGTTGAGAACAAGTTCTCATTTACAACTGCCACCTGGCCAAGATAAAGCAAAGCAGTGTGATAAAAACAACAACACAGAGTTACATATGGGGTAAAACAAAACATAAAGTCAAAAATACCACAGAAAATATATATACAGTGTGTGCAAATGTAGTAAGTTATGGAGGTAAGGCAATAAATAGGCCATAGTGCAAAATAATGACAATTAGTATTAACACTGGAATGATAGATGTGCAAGAGATTATGTGCAAATAGAGATACTGGGGTACAAATGAGCAAAATAAATAACAATATAGGGATGAGGTAGTTGGGTGGGCTAATTTCAGATGGGCTGTGTACAGGTGCAGTGATCGGTAAGGTGCTCTGACAACTGATGCTTAAAGTTAGTGAGGGAGATGAGAGTCTCCAGCTTCAGAGATTTTTGCAGTTCGTTCCAGTCATTGGCAGCAGAGAACTGGAAGGAATGGCGGCCAAAGGAGGTGTTGGCTTTGGGGATGACCAGTGAGATATACCTGCTGGAGCGCAGACTACGGGTGGGTGTTGCTATGGTGACCAATTAAATAAGATAAGGCGGGGATTTGCCTAGCAGTGATTTATAGATGGCCTGGAGCATGGGCAAGTTGCAGCGTGCCCTAACCCTGTCTGCCCTGCCCGTAACCCTGACTGTCCTGCCCGTAACCCTGACTGTCCTGCCCGTAACCCTGACTGTCCTGCCCGTAACCCTGACTGCCCTGCCCGTAACCCTGACTGTCCTGCCCGTAACCGTGACTGTCCTGCCTGTAACCGTGACTGCCCTGCCGTAACCCTGGTTACTTAAGGCAAAAACCCAAAGGTTGCGAGATCGAATCTCATCACGGACTACTTTAGCATTTTAGCTAATTAGCAACTTTTCAACTACTTACTACTTTTTAGCTACTTTGCAACTACTTAGCATGTTAGCTAACCCTTCCCCTAACCCTAACCTTAACCCTCTTAGCTAACCCTTTCCCTAACCTTAACCATTTAACCTAACTCCTAAACTTAACTCTAACCTTAACCCTATTTGGTACAAATCATTCCCTAAATTCTAGATCTCAGCGGAATCTGGTAATGAATGGTGCGGCTGTTGAACTAGCTTTGTCTAATCTTGATTATTGCTGAGTCGTGTGGTCCAGTGCTGCAAGGAAAGACCTAGTTAATCTGCAGCTGGCCCAGAACAGAGCAGCACGTCTTGCTCTTCATTGTAATCAGAGGGCTAATATAAATACTATGCATGCCAGTCTCTCTTGGCTAAGAGTTGAGGAGGGGCTAATATAAATACTATGCATGCCAGTCTCTCTTGGCTAAGAGTTGAGGAGGGGCTGATATAAATACTATGCATGCCAGTCTCTCTTGGCTAAGAGTTGAGGAGAGACTGACTGCATCACTTCTTATTTTTATAAGAAACATGAATGTGTTGAAAATCCCAAATTGTTTGCATAGTCAACTTACACACAGCTCTGAAACACATACTTACCCCACCAGACATGCCACCAGGGGTGTTTTCACAGTCCCCAAATCCAGAACAAATTCAAGAAAGCGTACAGTATTGTATAGATCCATTATTGCATGGAACTCCGTTCCATCTCATATTGCTCAAATAAACAGCAAACCTGGTTTCAAAAACCAGATAAAGCAACACCTCACGGCACAACGCCTCTCCCCTATTTGACCTAGATAGTTTGTGTGTATGTATTGATATGTAGGCTACGAGATGTAGTTCTGTCCTGGAGCTGTTCTTGTCTAATAATGTTCTGTATTATGTCATGTGTCATGTTTTGTGTGGACCCCAGGAAGAGTAGCTGCTGCTTTTGCAACAGCTAATGGGGATCCTAGCTAACGTTAGCCACCTAGCTGGAATTTGCAACACTCATACATTTTGCAAATTCGTAACATATTGTAGGAATTGTAATTCGTAACATATTATACGAAATGGGTGATGAACCTCCACAAATTAATACATACCATACGGAACGTAACATATCATATCACACTAAATGGAGTGTCTCGGATTTACGTGTAGAATAATACGAAATGCTCTGAGACCAGGTTGATCCTGCAAGTCAGTCAAGTTTCGAGGGGTATCATCTGTCCTTATGATAAGGCTGTTGTCTCTGCCATCTCACTAGCTATCGGTCATGGCTAGAAGGGATACAGCTTTTGTAAATTTTATTTCAAAAGTAGATTTTTCTTTGGCTTTTAGCTAACCCTAACGCTTTTCCTAACCTTAACCTAATTCTCCTAACCTGCTACAAAAAAGTCAAATCTGACAAATCTGACAAAAGCTGTAACTAAATAACTGACTACTTCAATTGAGAAACTAACTTTACCACAAAAAACTAATCTGAGTACTCTAACGTGTTACATTGTAACCTATATAATAAAAACACTAAAGTACCTCTCTCTCTCTCTCGCTCTCTCTCTCTCTCTCTCTCTCTCGCTCGCTCTCTCTCTGTCTCTCTCTCTCTCTCTCTCTCTCTCTCTCTCTCTCTCTCTCTCTCTCTCTCTCGCTCTCTCTCTCTCTCTCTCTCTCTCTCTCTCTCTCTCTCTCTCTCTCTCTCTCTCTCTCTCTCTCTCTCTCTCTCTCTCTCTCTCTCTCTCTCTCGCTCTCGCTCTCGCTCTCGCTCTCTCTCGCTCTCTCTCTCTCGCTCTCGCTCTCGCTCGCTCTCTCTCTCTCTCGCTCCATCTCTCTCTCTCTCTCGCTCCATCTCTCTCTCGCTCCACCTCTCTCTCTCTCTCTCTCTCGCTCCACCTCTCTCTCTCTCTCTCTCGCTCCACCTCTCTCTCTCTCTCTCTCGCTCCACCTCTCTCTCTCTCTCACTCCATCTCTCTCTCTCTCTCTCTCTCTCTTGCTCTCTCGCTCTCTCTTTCTCTCTCCTCCCCCCACCCCTTGGCTATTTCAGTTTTTTTATACGGTTGTAAAACTGAAAGATGCAGTGCATCCCCATAGACCAGTCTGCTAAATAAACTGAAGCAGAGATTTTGGAGCTAGGTGGTTTGTACCAACTGTCGAAATGACATGGACTTCATTCCCAACTCAGTGAACAACATTTCTACTCTGAGGAAGAGAAAAATCATCAAAAGAAATAGAACTACACTACCAGTCAACAGTTTGGACACACCTACTCATTCAATTTATTACTATTTTCTACATTGTAGAATAATAGTGAAGACATCAAAACTATGAAATAACACATATGGAATCATGTAGTAACCAAAAAAGTGTTAAACAAATCAAAATATATTTTATATTTGAGATTCTTCAAAGTAGCCACCCTTTGCCTTGATGACAGCTTTGCATACTCTTGGCATTCTCTCAACCAGCTTCACCTGGAATGCTTTTCCAACAGTCTTGAAGGAATTCCCACACATGCTGAGCACTTGTTGGCTGCACTTCTTGTATTTTTGTTTACAATATCAACAAGCAATCCAATATGTATTTATAGTCCGCTCTGCACTTACTACATGTTATCTCGAATTTCAGGATGCGTTCAGCCACGGGTTAATACTATACCGATGAAAAAATATCAACACAACATGTAAAGAGTTGGTCCAGTATGAAAATATATGCACTCACTAACTATAAGTCGCTCTGGATAAGAGCGTCTGCTAAATGACTAAAAATGTAAACGTAAATGTCCTACCTTTTATTGAGCTCAAATAAAAGATCCCAGAAATTGTCCATTCACACAACATTTTGTGCACAAGTTCGTTTACATCCCTGTTAGTGAGCATTTCTCCATTGCCAAGATAATCCATCCACCTGACAGGTGTGGCATATCAAGAAGCTGATTAAACAGCATGATCATTACACAGGTGCACCTTGTGCTGGGGACAATAAAAGGCCACTCTAAAATGTGCAGTTTTGTCACACAACACAATGCCACAGATGTCTCAAGTTTAGAGGGAGCGTGCAATTGGCATGCTGACTGCAGGAATGTCCACCAGAGCTGTTGCCAGATAATTAATGTTCATTTCTTTACCATAAGCCACCTCAAATGTTGTTTTAGAGAATTTGGCAGTATGTCCAACCGGCCTCACAACCGCAGACCACGGTGACCACGCCAGCCCAGGACCTCCCCAGACCACGGTGACCACGCCAGCCCAGGACCTTCACATCCAGCTTCTTCACCTGCAGGATCATCTGAGGGGGGGGAAGGGGTGCTGAGGACTATTTCTGTCTGTACTAAAGCCCTTTTGTGGGGAAAAACTCATTCTGATTGGCTGGGCCTGGCTCCCCAGTGGGTGAGCCTATATCCTCCCAGGCCCACCCATGGCTGCTCCCCTGCCCAGTCATGTGAAATCCATAGATTAGGGCCTAATGCATTTCATTCAAATGACTGATTTCCTTATATGAACTGTAAAATCTTCGAAATTGTTGCTTGTTGCGTTTATATTTTTGTTCAGTGTATATTTATAAGTGCGGCAATAATCTCAGACACTGCTGCTAGCGGCTGGTCCTCCCTTTTCAGTTGACCGGACAACACCTTCACGGGTGAGTCACACTCGCTAAGTCCCGGGTATAGGGTTTCAGCTAAGACTCATTTCATTAAATGACATTTTTTTGCTGAAAGCAGGGGTTCGGCACTTCGTCTGAGTAAGGACAACCTATACACAGTTACCCTGGAGGTCCCCTGTGGTTTCCTGCTCGAGCCCACAATATGGTCTGGCCACGGGACACCTAAGGTGAACCTCCTGAACCTGTAGTGGTTATAATGCTAGTCTTCTGGCTGCAGGACACCTAAGGTGAACCTCCTGAACCTGTAGTGGTTATAATGCTAGTCTTCTGGCTGCAGGACACCTAAGGTGAACCCCCTGAACCTGTAGTGGTTATAATGCTAGTCTTCTGGCTGCAGGACACCTAAGGTGAACCTCCTGAACCTGTAGTGGTTATAATGCTAGTCTTCTGGCTGCAGGACACCTAAGGTGAACCCCCTGAACCTGTAGTGGTTATAATGCTAGTCTTCTGGCTGCAGGACACCTAAGGTGAACCTCCTGAACCTGTAGTGGTTATAATGCTAGTCTTCTGGCTGCAGGACACCTAAGGTGAACCCCCTGAACCTGTAGTGGTTATAATGCTAGTCTTCTGGCTGCAGGACACCTAAGGTGACCCTCCTGAACCTGTAGTGGTTATAATGCTAGTCTTCTGGCTGCAGGACACCTAAGGTGAACCTCCTGAACCTGTAGTGGTTATAATGCTAGTCTTCTGGCTGCAGGACACCTAAGGTGAACCCCCTGAACCTGTAGTGGTTATAATGCTAGTCTTCTGGCTGCAGGACACCTAAGGTGACCCTCCTGAACCTGTAGTGGTTATAATGCTAGTCTTCTGGCTGCAGGACACCTAAGGTGACCCTCCTGAACCTGTAGTGGTTATAATGCTAGTCTTCTGGCTGCAGGACACCTAAGGTGAACCTCCTGAACCTGTAGTGGTTATAATGCTAGTCTTCTGGCTGCAGGACACCTAAGGTGACCCTCCTGAACCTGTAGTGGTTATAATGCTAGTCTTCTGGCTGCAGGACACCTAAGGTGAACCTCCTGAACCTGTAGTGGTTATAATGCTAGTCTTCTGGCTGCAGGACACCTAAGGTGACCCTCCTGAACCTGTAGTGGTTATAATGCTAGTCTTCTGGCTGCAGGACACCTAAGGTGACCCTCCTGAACCTGTAGTGGTTATAATGCTAGTCTTCTGGCTGCAGGACACCTAAGGTGACCCTCCTGAACCTGTAGTGGTTATAATGCTAGTCTTCTGGCTGCAGGACACCTAAGGTGAACCTCCTGAACCTGTAGTGGTTATAATGCTAGTCTTCTGGCTGCAGGACACCTAAGGTGAACCCCCTGAACCTGTAGTTGTTATAATGCTAGTCTTCTGGCTGCAGGACACCTAAGGTGAACCTCCTGAACCTGTAGTGGTTATAATGCTAGTCTTCTGGCTGCAGGACACCTAAGGTGAACCTCCTGAACCTGTAGTGGTTATAATGCTAGTCTTCTGGCTGCAGGACACCTAAGGTGACCCTCCTGAACCTGTAGTGGTTATAATGCTAGTCTTCTGGCCACGGGACACCTAAGGTGAACCTCCTGAACCTGTAGTTGTTGTAATGCTAGTCTTCTGGCTGCAGGACACCTAAGGTGAACCCCCTGAACCTGTAGTGGTTATAATGCTAGTCTTCTGGCCACGGGACACCTAAGGTGAACCCCCTGAACCTGTAGTGGTTATAATGCTAGTCTTCTGGCTGCAGGACACCTAAGGTGAACCCCCTGAACCTGTAGTGGTTATAATGCTAGTCTTCTGGCCACGGGACACCTAAGGTGAACCCCCTGAACCTGTAGTGGTTATAATGCTAGTCTTCTGGCTGCAGGACACCTAAGGTGAACCTCCTGAACCTGTAGTGGTTATAATGCTAGTCTTCTGGCCACGGGACACCTAAGGTGACCCCCCTGAACCTGTAGTGGTTATAATGCTAGTCTTCTGGCTGCAGGACACCTAAGGTGAACCCCCTGAACCTGTAGTGGTTATAATGCTAGTATTCTGGCTGCAGGACACCTAAGGTGAACCCCCTGAACCTGTAGTGGTTATAATGCTAGTCTTCTGGCCACGGGACACCTAAGGTGAACCTCCTGAACCTGTAGTGGTTATAATGCTAGTCTTCTGGCCACGGGACACCTAAGGTGAACCTCCTGAACCTGTAGTGGTTATAATGCTAGTCTTCTGGCTGCAGGACACCTAAGGTGACCCTCCTGAACCTGTAGTGGTTATAATGCTAGTCTTCTGGCTGCAGGACACCTAAGGTGAACCTCCTGAACCTGTAGTGGTTATAATGCTAGTCTTCTGGCCACGGGACACCTAAGGTGAACCCCCTGAACCTGTAGTGGTTATAATGCTAGTCTCCTTCTGGCTGCAGGACACCTAAGGTGAACCCCCTGAACCTGTAGTGGTTATAATGCTAGTCTTCTGGCTGCAGGACACCTAAGGTGAACCTCCTGAACCTTAGTGGTTATAATGCTAGTCTTCTGGCTGCAGGACACCTAAGGTGACCCTCCTGAACCTGTAGTGGTTATAATGCTAGTCTTCTGGCTGCAGGACACCTAAGGTGAACCCCCTGAACCTGTAGTGGTTATAATGCTAGTCTTCTGGCTGCAGGACACCTAAGGTGAACCCCCTGAACCTGTAGTGGTTATAATGCTAGTCTTCTGGCCACGGGACACCTAAGGTGAATCCCCTGAACCTGTAGTGGTTATAATGCTAGTCTTCTGGCTGCAGGACACCTAAGGTGACCCTCCTGAACCTGTAGTGGTTATAATGCTAGTCTTCTGGCTGCAGGACACCTAAGGTGAACCTCCTGAACCTGTAGTGGTTATAATGCTAGTCTTCTGGCTGCAGGACACCTAAGGTGAACCTCCTGAACCTGTAGTGGTTATAATGCTAGTCTTCTGGCTGCAGGACACCTAAGGTGACCCTCCTAAACCTGTAGTGGTTATAATGCTAGTCTTCTGGCTGCAGGACACCTAAGGTGAACCTCCTGAACCTGTAGTGGTTATAATGCTAGTCTTCTGGCTGCAGGACACCTAAGGTGAACCCCCTGAACCTGTAGTGGTTATAATGCTAGTTTTCTGGCTGCAGGACACCTAAGGTGAACCCCCTGAACCTGTAGTGGTTATAATGCTAGTCTTCTGGCCACGGGACACCTAAGGTGAACCCCCTGAACCTGTAGTGGTTATAATGCTAGTCTTCTGGCTGCAGGACACCTAAGGTGACCCTCCTGAACCTGTAGTTGTTATAATGCTAGTCTTCTGGCTGCAGGACACCTAAGGTGACCCTCCTGAACCTGTAGTGGTTATAATGCTAGTCTTCTGGCCACGGGACACCTAAGGTGAACCCCCTGAACCTGTAGTGGTTATAATGCTAGTCTTCTGGCTGCAGGACACCTAAGGTGACCCTCCTGAACCTGTAGTGGTTATAATGCTAGTCTTCTGGCTGCAGGACACCTAAGGTGACCCTCCTGAACCTGTAGTGGTTATAATGCTAGTCTTCTTCAGCACTTTATTCAATAAGTCATTTAACTAGTTAATGAAAACCATCAACACTTCTTTTTTGGTTCCACAGTTTCACAACTGATGGATTTTTATAGTTTTTTATTATTATTATATAGCAATTACAATGCAGAATCTTCTAGCAATAGTAATTATGTTCTGTTCATACGTTACCCCTAAAGTCTTCTAACTTCCAATACATCAATCAGCTCCTGTTTGGTCTTCCCCAGAATCTCCTCTCCGGTTCCTGTCTTTTATATTGAGTTTTATTCCCCTTAACTGCCAGGCCTCCCTTAAACTACAGCCACACAAGACATCCTCCCCTTTACACGTGACATCTAAGTTCCATAACGCATTCGCTCCTTTACATGTGACATCTAAGTTCCATAACACATTCGCTCCTTTACACGTGATATCTAAGTTCCATAACACATTGTCTCCGTTACACGTGATATCTAAGTTCCATAACACATTGACTCCTTTACACGTGATGTCTACACACAGTCAGGTAACACATTGTCTCCGTTACACGTGATATCTAAGTTCCATAACACATTGACTCCTTTACACGTGATGTCTACACACAGTCAGGTAACACATTGTCTCCTTTACACGTGACATCTAAGTTCCATAACACATTATATCCTTTACACGTGATGTCTACACACAGTCAGGTAACACATTGTCTCCTTTACACGTGACATCTAAGTTCCATAACGCATTCGCTCCTTTACATGTGACATCTAAGTTCCATAACACATTTGCTCCTTTACACGTGACATCTAAGTTCCATAACACATTATCTCCTTTACACGTGATGTCTACACACAGTCAGGTAACACATTGTCTCCTTTACATGTGATGTCTACACACAGTCAGGTAACACATTGCCTCCTTTACACGTGACATCTAAGTTCAATAACACATTGTCTCCTTTACACGTGATGTCTACACACAGTCAGGTAACACATTGTCTCCTTTACACGTGACATCTAAGTTCCATAACACATTGTCTCCTTTACATGTGATGTCTACACAGAGTCAGGTAACACATTGTCTCCTTTACACGTGATGTCTACACACAGTCAGGTAACACATTGTTTCCTTTACACGTGACATCTAAGTTCCATAACACATTGTCTCCTTTACACGTGACATCTAAGTTCCATAACACATTATCTCCTTTACACGTGATGTCTACACACAGTCAGGTAACACATTGTCTCCTTTACACGTGACATCTAAGTTCCATTACACATTGTCTCCTTTACACGTGATGTCTACACACAGTCAGATAACACATTGTCTTCTTTACACGTGACATCTAAGTTCCATAACACATTGTCTCCTTTACACGTGATGTCTACACACAGTCAGGTAACACATTGTCTCCTTTACACGTGACATCTAAGTTCCATAACGCATTCGCTCCTTTACATGTGACATCTAAGTTCCATAACACATTCGCTCCCTTACACGTGACATCTAAGTTCCATAACACATTGTCTCCTTTACACGTGACATCTAAGTTCCATAACACATTGCCTCCTTTACATGTGATGTCTACACAGAGTCAGGTAACACATTGTCTCCTTTACACGTGACATCTAAGTTCCATAACACATTGTCTCCTTTACACGTGATGTCTACACACAGTCAGGTAACACATTGTCTCCTTTACACGTGACATCTAAGTTCAATAACACATTGTCTCCTTTACACGTGATGTCTACACACAGTCAGGTAACACATTGTCTCCTTTACACGTGATATCTAAGTTCCATAACACATTGTCTCCTTTACACGTGATATCTACACACAGTCAGGTAACACATTGTCTCCTTTACACGTGACATCTAAGTTCCATAACACATTATCTCCTTTACACGTGATGTCTACACACAGTCAGGTAACACATTGCCTCCTTTACACGTGACATCTAAGTTCCATAACGCATTCGCTCCTTTACACGTGATGTCTACACACAGTCAGGTAACACATTGTCTCCTTTACACGTGATATCTACACACAGTCAGGTAACACATTATCTCCTTTACACGTGACATCTAAGTTCAATAACACATTATCTCCTTTACACGTGATGTCTACACACAGTCAGGTAACACATTGTCTCCTTTACACGTGACATCTAAGTTCCATAACACATTGCCTCCTTTACATGTGATGTCTACACACAGTCAGGTAACACATTGTCTCCTTTACACGTGACATCTAAGTTCAATAACACATTGTCTCCTTACACGTGATGTCTACACACAGTCATGTAACACATTCTCTCCTTTACACGTGACATCTAAGTTCCATAACACATTGTCTCCTTTACACGTGACATCTAAGTTCAATAACACATTGTCTCCTTTACACATGATGTCTACACACAGTCAGGTAACACATTGTCTCCTTTACACGTGACATCTAAGTTCCATAACGCATTCGCTCCTTTACATGTGACATCTAAGTTCCATAACACATTTGCTCCCTTACACGTGACATCTAAGTTCCATAACACATTGTCTCCTTTACACGTGACATCTAAGTTCCATAACACATTGCCTCCTTTACATGTGATGTCTACACAGAGTCAGGTAACACATTGTCTCCTTTACACGTGACATCTAAGTTCCATAACACATTGTCTCCTTTACACGTGATGTCTACACACAGTCAGGTAACACATTGTCTCCTTTACACGTGATATCTACACACAGTCAGGTAACACATTGTCTCCTTTACACGTGACATCTAAGTTCAATAACACATTATCTCCTTTACACGTGATGTCTACACACAGTCAGGTAACACATTGTCTCCTTTACACGTGACATCTAAGTTCCATAACACATTGCCTCCTTTACATGTGATGTCTACACACAGTCAGGTAACACATTGTCTCCTTTACACGTGACATCTAAGTTCAATAACACATTGTCTCCTTACACGTGATGTCTACACACAGTCAGGTAACACATTCTCTCCTTTACACGTGACATCTAAGTTCCATAACACATTGTCTCCTTTACACGTGACATCTAAGTTCAATAACACATTGTCTCCTTTACACATGATGTCTACACACAGTCAGGTAACACATTGTCTCCTTTACACGTGACATCTAAGTTCCATAACACATTGTCTCCTTTACACGTGATGTCTACACACAGTCAGGTAACACATTGTCTCCTTTACACGTGACATCTAAGTTCCATAACGCATTCGCTCCTTTACATGTGACATCTAAGTTCCATAACACATTCGCTCCTTTACACGTGACATCTAAGTTCCATAACACATTATCTCCTTTACACGTGATGTCTACACACAGTCAGGTAACACATTGTCTCCTTTACATGTGATGTCTACACACAGTCAGGTAACACATTGCCTCCTTTACACGTGACATCTAAGTTCAATAACACATTGTCTCCTTTACACGTGATGTCTACACACAGTCAGGTAACACATTGTCTCCTTTACACGTGACATCTAAGTTCCATAACACATTGTCTCCTTTACATGTGATGTCTACACAGAGTCAGGTAACACATTGTCTCCTTTACACGTGATGTCTACACACAGTCAGGTAACACATTGTTTCCTTTACACGTGACATCTAAGTTCCATAACACATTGTCTCCTTTACACGTGACATCTAAGTTCCATAACACATTATCTCCTTTACACGTGATGTCTACACACAGTCAGGTAACACATTGTCTCCTTTACACGTGACATCTAAGTTCCATTACACATTGTCTCCTTTACACGTGATGTCTACACACAGTCAGATAACACATTGTCTTCTTTACACGTGACATCTAAGTTCCATAACACATTGTCTCCTTTACACGTGATGTCTACACACAGTCAGGTAACACATTGTCTCCTTTACACGTGATGTCTACATACAGTCAGGTAACACATTGTCTCCTTTACACGTGACATCTAAGTTCCATAACGCATTCGCTCCTTTACATGTGACATCTAAGTTCCATAACACATTCGCTCCCTTACACGTGACATCTAAGTTCCATAACACATTGTCTCCTTTACACGTGACATCTAAGTTCCATAACACATTGCCTCCTTTACATGTGATGTCTACACAGAGTCAGGTAACACATTGTCTCCTTTACACGTGACATCTAAGTTCCATAACACATTGTCTCCTTTACATGTGATGTCTACACAGTCAGGTAACACATTGCCTCCTTTACACGTGACATCTAAGTTCCATAACGCATTCGCTCCTTTACACGTGATGTCTACACAGAGTCAGGTAACACATTGTCTCCTTTACACGTGATATCTACACACAGTCAGGTAACACATTGTCTCCTTTACACGTGACATCTAAGTTCAATAACACATTATCTCCTTTACACGTGATGTCTACACACAGTCAGGTAACACATTGCCTCCTTTACACGTGACATCTAAGTTCCATAACACATTGTCTCCTTTACACGTGACATCTAAGTTCAATAACACATTGTCTCCTTTACACGTGACATCTAAGTTCAATAACACATTGTCTCCTTTACACGTGATGTCTACACAGAGTCAGGTAACCTATTGACTCCTTTACACGTGATGTCTACACAGAGTCAGGTAACACATTTTCTCCTTTACATGTGATGTCTACACACAGTCAGGTAACACATTGCCTCCTTTACACGTGACATCTAAGTTCCATAACACATTGCCTCCTATACACGTGATGTCTACACAGAGTCAGGTAACACATTGTCTCCTATACACGTGATGTCTACACAGAGTCAGGTAACACATTGTCTCCTTTACACGTGATGTCTACACAGAGTCAGGTAACACATTGTCTCCTTTACACGTGATGTCTACACAGAGTCAGGTAACACATTGTCTCCTATACACGTGATGTCTACACAGAGTCAGGTAACACATTGTCTCCTATACACGTGATGTCTACACAGAGTCAGGTAACACATTTTCTCCTTTACATGTGATGTCTACACACAGTCAGGTAACACATTGTCTCCTTTACACGTGATGTCTACACAGAGTCAGGTAACACATTTTCTCCTTTACATGTGATGTCTACACAGAGTCAGGTAACACATTGTCTCCTATACACGTGATGTCTACACAGAGTCAGGTAACACATTGTCTCCTTTACACGTGATGTCTACACAGAGTCAGGTAACACATTGTCTCCTTTACACGTGATGTCTACACAGAGTCAGGTAACACATTGCCTCCTTTACACGTGATGTCTACACACAACGAGAGAAGGAACAACATGATCAAGATGAGCTAGCTACCACTAGTTTGAGCTATCTACCACAGCTAGCTGCTACTAGTTTAAAGCAATGAAAGATCTGAAAGTCTGTTACAAAGAATGAATGTATGGGCTACATTTATGAGAATATGATAATTATCTTATCACGCCTGAAGACGATACACTCATTTATCACAAAACAAAGGTGTTATGAGTGAGTGCACCACAAACATATTTCCAGGGTGTTGATGCATCCTCCTCCCAATACAGCCTCTTCCAACACCACGGGTAGGGAGCGGGTAACCATCTGCAAAAGGGACGTTTTGCTTTGATGTCAAATCAACTCATATTGTTGTTTCCTTAGCTGTTGTGCTAGCTAACATGCTACTGAACCGTGACATTAGCATATGCTTTTGGGATGAATTGGAACGCCGACTGTGCGTCAGGCCTAATCGCCCAACATCACTGCCCGACCTCCCTAATGCTCTTGTGGCTGAATGGAAGCAAGTCCCCCGCAGCAATGTTCCAACATCTAGTGGAAAGCCTTCCCAGAAGAGTGGAGGCTGTTATAGCAGCAAAGGGGGAACCAACTCCATATTAATAGATGTGATTTTGGAATGAGATGTTTGATGAGCAGGTGTCCACACACTTTTGGCCATGTAGTGTATCAACAAAATGTGTTTCACTCTATCCCATAAAACATGACATTGCTAACTAGGCATCATTTAGCTAATAAAATGTTAATGTTTATTAGGAAGTTTAATTAATAGGTTAGACAATAACCGGACAGCTTTGGTAGGTACCTAGCTAGATAGCTTGGTTTCCTTACATTGATGATATAACAGCTACTTCTCTGTATCTGTACCTCGATAGACAAAACCATCTATATTATATTATTATATCTTGGCCATAGTGGAGTTTGGAGTGTGACTGTTTGAGGTTGTGGACAGGTGTCTTTTATACTGATAACAAGTTCAAACAGGTGCCATTAATACAGGTAACGAGTGGAGGACAGAGGAGCCTCTTAAAGAAGAAGTTATAGGTCTGTGAGAGCCAGAAATCTTGCTTGTTTGTAGGTGACCAAATACTTATTTTCCACCATAATTTGCAAATAAATTCATACAAAATCCTACAATGTGATTTTCTGGAATTTTTTTCCTCAATTTGTCTGTCATAGTTGACGTGTACCTATGATGAAAATTACAGGCCTCTCTCATCTTTTTAAGTGGGAGAACTTGCACAATTGGTGGCTGACTAAATACTCCCCCCCCCACTGTATTATATTACATCCAGGTGTTATGCACCATTATACGGTGCTGAAACTCTTCATGTGTCCCAAATGGAACCCTATTCCCTTTGTAGTGCACTACAGTCGTGGTCAAAGGTTTTGAGAATGACACAAATATAAATTTTCACAAAGTCTGCTGCCTCAGTTTTTATGATGGCAGTTTGCATATACTCCAGAATGTTATGAAGAGTGATCAGATGAATTGCAAAGTCCCCCCAAAAAAACATTTCCACTGCATTTCAGCCCTGCCACAAAAGGACCAGCTGCCATCATGTCAGTGATTCTCTCGTTAACACGGGTGAGAGTGTTGACGAGGACAAGGCTGGAGATCACTCTGTCATGCTGATTGAGTTAGAATAACAGACTGGAAGCTTTAAAAGGAGGGTGGTGCTTGAAATCATTGTTCTTCCTCTGTTAACCATGGTTACCCGCAAGGAAACACGTGCCGTCATCATTGCTTTACAACAAAAGGGCTTCACAGGCAAGGATATTGCTGCTAGTAAGATTGCACCTAAATCAACCATTTATCGGATCATCAAGAACTTCAAGGAGAGAGGTTCAATTGTTGTGAAGAAGGCGTCAGGGCGCCCAAGAAAGTCCAGCAAGCGCCAGGACCGTCTCCTAAAGTTGATTCAGCTGCGGGATCGGGGCACCACCAGTGCAGAGCTTGCTCAGGAATGACAGCAGGCAGGTGTGAGTGCATCTGCACGCACAGTGAGGCGAAGACCTTTGGAGGATGGCCTGGTGTCAAGAAGGGCAGCGAGGAAGCCACTTCTCTCCAGGAAAAACATCAGGGGTAGACTGATATTTTGCAAAAGGTACAGGGATTGGACTGCTGAGGACTGGGCTAAAGTCATTTTCTCTGATGAATCCCCTTTCCGATTGTTTGGGGCATCCGGAAAACACCTTGTCCGGAGAAGACAAGGTGAGCACTACCATTAGTCCTGTGTCATGCCAACAGTAAAGCATCCTGAGACCATTCATGTGTGGGGTTGCTTCTCAGCCAAGGGAGTGGGCTCACTCACAATTTTGCCTAAGAACACAGCCATGAATAAAGAATGGCACCAACACATCCTCCGAGAGCAACTTCTCCCAACCATCCAAGAACAGTTTGGTGACGAACAATGCCTTTTCCAGCATGATGGAGCACCTTGCCATAAGGGAAAAGTGATAACTAAGTGGTTCAGGGAACAAAACATCAACATTTTGGGTCCATGGCCAGGAAACTCCCCAGACCTTAATCCCATTGAGAACTTTGTGGTCAATCCTCAAGAGGCGGGTGGACAAACAAAAACCCAACAAATTCTGACAAACTCCAATCATTGATTATGCAAGAATGGGCTGCCATCAGTCAGGATGTGGCCCAGAAGTTAATTGACAGCATGCCAGGGCGGATTGCAGAGGTCTTGAAAAAGAAGGGTGAACACTGCAAATATTGACTCTTCACATAATCTTAATGTAATTGTCAATAAAAGCCTTTGACACTTATGGAATGCTTGTAATTATACTTCAGTATACCATAGTAACATCTGACAAAAATATCTAAAAACACTGAAGCAGCAAACTTTGTGAAGACCAATACTTGTGTCATTCTCAAAACATTTGACTACGACTGTACTTTCGATCAGGTTCATAGGGCTCTTTTCTAAAGTAGTGCACTATATAGGGAATAGGGTGCCATTCTCTGGTCTAAAGTAGTGCACTATATAGGGAATAGGGTGTCATTCTCTGGTCTAAATTAGTGCACTATATAGGGAATAGGGTGCCATTCTCTGGCCTAAAGTAGTGCACTACATAGGGAATAGGGTGCCATTCTCTGGTCTAAAGTAGTGCACTATATAGGGAATAGGGTGCCATTCTCTGGTCTAAAGTAGTGCACTATATAGGGAATAAGGTGCCATTCTCTGGTCTAAAGTAGTGCACTATATAGGGAATAGGGTGCCATTCTCTGGTCTAAAGTAGTGCACTTTATAGGGAATAGGGTGCCATTCTCTGGTCTAAAGTAGTGCACTATATAGGGAATAGGGTGCCATTCTCTGGTCTAAAGTAGTGCACTATATAGGGAATAGGGGGCCATTCTCTGGTCTAAAGTAGTGCACTATATAGGGAATAGGGTACCATTCTCTGGTCTAAAGTAGTGCACTATATAGGGAATAGGGTGCCATTCTCTGGTCTAAAGTAGTGCACTATATAGGGAATAGGGTGCCATTCTCTGGTCTAAAGTAGTGCACTATATAGGGAATAGGGTACCATTCTCTGGTCTAAAGTAGTGCACTATATAGGGAATAGGGTGCCATTCTCTGGTCTAAAGTAGTGCACTATATAGGGAATAGGGTGCCATTCTCTGGTCTAAAGTAGTGCACTATATAGGGAATAGGGTGCCATTCTCTGGTCTAAAGTAGTGCACTATATAGGGAATAGGGTGCCATTCTCTGGTCTAAAGTAGTGCACTATATAGGGAATAGGGTGCCATTCTCTGGTCTAAAGTAGTGCACTATATAGGGAATAGGGTGCCATTCTCTGGTCTAAAGTAGTGCACTTTATAGGGAATAGGGTGCCATTCTCTGGTCTAAAGTAGTGCACTATATAGGGAATAGGGTGCCATTCTCTGGTCTAAAGTAGTGCACTTTAGACCAGAGATGTAATTGTCTCATTTAGAGGGTAAAGGACTATAAGTGCTGTACTGTACTGATAAACAAGACTATGTGCTGTCATCAGAAAGAGAGAGGCCTTTAACTGAATCACACCTGTTATTAAGACATAACCAGGATATGGGAAGTGATTATTGCATCTCAGAAACAAAGTGTTTTTAAGAACAATGCTAATGGCAGGAAACACAGCGGATTGTTTTAAGTAGCTTTTAAGTAACCCTGTTTGTACCTCTTTCCAGAATCACTATTGGAATATAATTACAGCACCTCTTCACTAATACCTCTCTCTCTGTGGTGGTACTAAAGCACTAATACTATTCTAGAGGAACACCTAACATTCAGAGAGGCTGAGTGGTTAAGAGCGTTGTGCCAGTAATCGAAAGGTCGCTGGTTCTAATCCCCGAGCCGACTACATTCACGTCATTTAGCAGACGCTCTTATCCAGATGCGACTTACAAATTGGTGCATTCACCTTATAGCCAGTGGGACAACCACTTTACATTTTTTTTTTGGGGGGGGGGGGGGGGGGGGGGGGGTAAGGGGGGGGTTAGAAGGATTACTTTATCCTATCCCAGGTGTTCCTTAAAGAGGTGGGGTTTCAAATGTCTCCGGAAGGTGGTGAGTGACTCCGCTGTCCTGGCGTCGTGAGGGAGATTGTTCCACCATTGGGAACAGTTTTGACTGGGCTGAGCGGGAACTGTGCTTCAGCAGAGGTAGGGGAGCCAGCAGGCCAGAGGTGGATGAACGCAATGCCCTCGTTTGGGTGTAGGGACTGATCAGAGCCTGAAGGTACGGAGGTGCCGTTCCCCTCACAGCTCCGTAGGCAAGCACCATGGTCTTGTAGCAGATGCGAGCTTCAACTGGAAGCCAGTGTAGTGTGCGGAGGAGCGGGGTGACGTGAGAGAACTTGGGAAGGTTGAACACCAGACGGGCTGCGGCATTCTGGATGCGTTGTAGGGGTTTAATGGCACAGGCAGGGAGCCCAGCCAACAGCGAGTTGCAGTAATCCAGACGGGAGATGACAAGTGCCTGGATTAGGACCTGTCCCGCTTCCTGTGTAAGGCAGGGTCGTACTCTCCGAATGCTGTAGAGCATGAACCTACAGGATCGGGTCACCGCCTTGATGTTAGCGGAGAACGACAGGGTGTTGTCCAGGGTCACGCCAAGGCTCTTCGCACTCTGGGAGGAGGACACAACAGAGTTGTCAACCATGATGGCGAGATCATGGAACGGGCAGTCCTTCCCCGGGAGGAAGAGCAGCTCCGTCTTGCCAAGGTTCAGCTTGAGGTGGTGATCCGTCATCCATACTGATATGTCTGCCAGACATGCAGAGATGCGATTCGCCACCTGGTTATCAGAAGGGGGAAAGGAGAAGATTAGTTGTGTGTCGTCTGCGTAGCAATGATAGGAGAGGCCATGTGAGGATATGACAGAGCCAAGTGACTTGGTGTATAGCGAGAATAGGAGAGGACCTAGAACTGAGCCCTGGGGGACACCAGTGGTGAGAGCATGTGGTGCGGAGACAGCTTCTTGCCACGCCACTTGGTAGGAGCGACCGGTCAGGTAGGACGCAATCCAAGAGTGAGCCGCGCCGGAGATGCCCAACTCGGAGAGGGTGGAGAGGAGGATCTGATGCTTCACAGTATCAAAGGCAGCAGACAGGTCTAGAAGGACAAGAGCAGAGGAGAGAGAGTTAGCTTTAGCAGTGCGGAGAGCCTCCGTGACACAGAAAAGAGCAGTCTCAGTTGAATGACCAGTCTTGAAACCTGACTGGTTTGGATCAAGAAGGTAATTCTGAGAGAGATAGCAAGAGAGTTGGCTAAAGACGGCACGCTCAATAGTTTTGGAGAGAAAAGAAAGGAGGGATACTGGTCTGTAGTTGTTGACATCAGAGGGATCGAGTGTTGGTTTTTTGAGAAGGGGTGCAACTCTCGCTCTCTTGAAGACGGAAGGGACATAGCCAGCGGTCAAGGATGAGTTGATTAGCGAGGTGAGGTAGGGGAGAAGGTCACCGGAGATGGTCTCGAGAAGAGAGGAGGGGATAGGGTCAAGCGGGCAGGTTGTTGGGCGGCCGGCCGTCACAAGTCGCAAGATTTTATCTGGAGAGAGAGGGGAGAAAGAAGTCAAAGCATAGGGTAGGGCAGTGTGAGCAGGACCAGCAGTGTCATTTGACTTAACAAACGAGGATGGGATGTCGTCAACCTTCTTTTCAAAATGGTTGACGAAGTCATCCACAGAGAGGGAGGGGGGGGGGGGGAGGAGGATTCAGCAGGGAGGAGAAGGTGGCAAAGAGCTTCCTAGGGTAGGTGAAAAATCTGTCGATGTCCCCTTGAGCAAGGCACTTAACCATAATTTCTCCTGTATGTCGTTCTGGATAAGAGCGTCTGCTAAATGACTTAAATGTAAATATTGTGCCTAATCAGACCATTATCTAACAGGTTCATTCACTAAAGGGTGACAGGAGGGATGCAGGAGTGGCTTTACGCTACGAAGTATCTGTTCCTGTTCATAGTTAATATAGAATGTTTATCAGGTTAGCTGTGCTTAAAACGTTCTGTGGTTAGATTATGCTCCTTCAATAGGTTGGTAGTTGGATTACTTGAGGCTCTACTGAAATGCTGAGAGATGTTGTTTTGGTTTTGTAATGCACAACAGATGATGTTATGGATAAATGACGGTCATAAATCCCAGGCCAACCAATCAATTGGGGGTGATTTGAGGGGATGGAGAGGTGGTCTGGAGCTCTGTCAGAGTGACCATCGGGTTCTTGGTCACCTTCCTGAACAAGGCCCTTCTCCCCCGATTGCTCAGTTTGCCTCGACACTATCCTGTCTCGGCGCTCTATGGACAATTCCTTCGATCTCATGGCTTGGTTTTTGCTCTGACATGCACTGTCAACTGTGGGACCTTATATAGACAGGTGTGTGCCTTTCCAAATCATGTTCAATCAATTGAATTGACCACAGGTGAACTCCAATCAAGCTGTAGAAACATCTCAAGGATGATCAATGGAAACAGGATACACCTGAGCTCAATTTCGTGTCTCATAGCAAAGGGTCTGAATACTTATGTAAACAAGGTATTTCTGTTTTTTTATTAATGTGCTAACATTTCTAAAAACCTGTTTTCGCTTTGTCATTATGGGATATTGTGTGTAGATTGATGAGGGAAACAATAAATGTTATCAATTTTAGAATAAGGCTGAAACGTAACATTTGGAAAAAGGGAAGGGGTTGGAATACTTTCCGAAGGTACAAACATGACTGGTCTAAATCAAATCAAATCAAATCAAATTGTATTTGCCACATGCGCCGAATACAACAGGTGTAGACATTACAGTGAAATGCTTACTGACAAGCCCTTAACCAACAATGCAAAGTAAAAAAGTGTTAAGCAAAAAATAAATAAGCAAATAACTAAAGAGCAGAAGTAAAATAAAATAACAGTAGGGAGGCTATATACAGGGGGGTACCGGTGCAGAGTCAATGTGCGGGGGCACCGGCTAGTTGAGGTAGTTGAGGTAATATGTACAGTACATGTGGGTAGAGTTAAAGTGACTATGCATAAATAATAAACAGAGTAGCAGCAGCGTAAAAGGATGGGGTGGGGGGGCAGTGCAAATAGTCCGGGTAGCCATGATTTTTTATTTTTTATTATTATTTTATTTTTTCACCTTTATTTAACCAGATAAACCAGTTGAGAACAAGTTCTCATTTACAACTGCGACCTGGCCAAGATAAAGCAAAGCAGTGCGATTTAAAAACAACAACACAGAGTTACATATGGGGTAAAACAAAACAAAGTAAAAAATACAACAGAAATAAATATATATACAGTGTGTGCAAATGTAGCAAGTTATGGAGGTAAGGCAATAAATAGGCTATAGTGCAAAATAATTACAATTAGTATTAACACTGGAATGATAGATGTGCAAGAGATGATGTGCAAATAGAGATACTGGGGTGCAAAAGAGCAAAATAAATAACAATATAGGGATGAGGTAGTTGGGTGGGCTAATTACAGATGGGCTGTGTACAGGTGCAGTGATCGGTAAGGTGCTCTGATAACTGATGCTTAAAGTTTGCTTTATCTTGGCCAGGTCGCAGTTGTAAATGAGAACTTGTTCTCAACTGGCTTACCTGGTTAAATAAAGGTGAAAAAAATAATAATAATAATAATAATAAAAAAAATTAAAATATAAAAAAAACTAGGGTGGCTGGAGTCTTTGACAATTTTGAGGGCCTTCCTCTGACACCGCCTGGTATAGAGGTCCTGGATGGCAGGAAGCTTGGCCCCAGTGATGTACTGGGCCGTACGCACTACCCTCTGTAGTGCCTTGCGGTCTGAGGCCGAGCAGTTTCCATACCAGGCGGTGATGCAACCAGTCAGGATGCTCTCGATGGTGCATCTGTAGAACTTTTTGAGGATCTGAGGACCCATGCCAAATTATTTCAGTCTCCTGAGGGGGAATAGTCTTTGTCGTGTCCTCTTCATGACTGTCTTGGTGTGTTTGGACCATGATAGTTTGTTGGTGATGTGGACACCAAGGAACGTGAAGCTCTCAACCTGCTCCACTACAGCCCCGTCGATGAGAATGGGGGCGTGCTCAGTTCTCTTTTTTTTTCCTGTAGTCCACAATCATCTCCTTTGTCTTGATCACGTTGAGGGAGAGGTTGTTATCCTGGCACCACATGGCCAGGTCTCTGACCTCCTCCCTATAGGCTGTCTCATCGTTGTCGGTGATCAGGCCTACCACTGTTGTGTCGTCGGCAAATTTAATGATGGTGTTGGAGTCGTGCCTGGCCATGCAGTCATGGGTGAACAGGGAGTACAGGTGGGGACTGAGCATACACCCCTGAGGGGCCCCCGTGTTGAGGATTAGCGTGGAAAATGTGTTGTTACCTACCCTTACCACCTGGGGGTGGCCCGTCAGGAAGTCCAGGATCCAGTTGCAGAGGGAGGTGTTTAGTCCCAGGGTCCTTAGCTTAGTGATGAGCTTTGAGGGCACTATGGTGTTGAACGCTGAGCTGTAGTCAATGAATAGCATTCTAACATAGGTGTTCCTTTTGTCCAGGTGTGAAAGGGCAGTGGGGAGTGCAATAGAGATTGTATCATCTGTGGATCTGTTGGAGTGGGTCTAGGGTTTCTGGGATAATGTTGTTAATGTGAGCCATGACCAGCCTTTCAAAGCACTTCATGGCTACAGACGTGAGTGCTACGGGTCGGTAGTCATTTAGGCAGGTTACCTTAGTGTCCTTGGGCACAGGGACTATGGTGGTCTGCTTGAAACATGTTGGTATTACAGACTCAGTCAGGGACATGTTGAAAATGTCAGTGAAGACACTTGCCAGTTGGTCAGCACATGCTCGGAGTACACGTCCTGGTAATCTGTCTGGCCCTGCGGCCTTGTGAATGTTGACCTGCTTAAAGGTCTAGTATCTACATCACAAACATGACTAGTCTATACTATTCTACTACTAGTACTGACCCTACATCTAATACCTACATCTAATCAGTGGTGGAAAAAGTAATCAATTGTCATACTTTAGTAAAAGTAAAGATACCATTATAGAAAATGACTCAAGTAAAAGTCAAAGTCATCCAGGAAAATACTACTTGAGTAAAAATCAAAAAGTATTTGGTTTTAAATATACTTAAGTATCAAAAGTAAATGGAATTGCATTTTTTACATTTACGTCATTTAGCAGACACTCTTATCCAGAGCAACTAATAGTTAGTGAGTGCATACATTTTTCATTCCGGCACCCCGTAGGAATCAAACACAACCCTGGCGTTGCAAGCGCCATGCTCTACCAACTGAGCTACAGAGGACTACATCTAATACCTATATCTAATACCTACATCTAATTGTCTTTGACAATTTTTCGGGCCTTCTGGTATAGAGGTCCTGGATGGCAGGGAGCTCGGCCCCAGTGATGACAGTTGCCATACCAAGCGGTGATGCAGGCAATCAAGATAATCTCGATGGTGCAGCTGTAGAACATTTTGAGGATCTAAGGGCCCATGTCAAATTGTTTCAGCCTCCTGAGGGTGAAGAGGCGTTGTCGTGCCCTCTTCACGACTGTCTTGGTGTGTTTGGACCATGATCATTCCTTAGTGATATGGACCCTCTTCACGACTGTCTTGGTGTGTTTGGACCATGATAATTCCTTAGTGATATGGACCCTCTTCACGACTGTCTTGGTGTGTTTGGACCATGATCATTCCTTAGTGATATGGACGCTGAAGAACTTGAAGCTCTCGACCTGCCCCACTACGGTCACATCAAAAAGCTTCTAACAGGATCCAGATCTCCTACTGATCCTAAATGTTATCTGATGCTAAAAATTGCTAAAGCATTGTCCCAGGTTTCAGGTTATATCCGATCTCTGGAAACAGTGAAACAGCTCAGTGCAGTAGAGCAGAGTTACTTAATGCAGAGGTATGATAATGATCTGTTGGACAGACTGTGAGGTGCCTGGTCAAAGTAGTGCACTACATAGGGAATAGCGTGCCATTTGGGACAGAGTTGTAGTGATGTATCTGAGGACCACTGATCTCTAGCCCCGTTTATCCCTGCTGTTAACATGTGTTCTACTCCTAACCCTGTTTATCCCTGCTGTTAACACGTGTCCTACTCCTAACCCTGTTTATACCTGCTGTTAACATGTGTTCTACTCCTAACCCTGTTTATACCTGCTGTTAACATGTGTCCTACTCCTAACCCTGTTTATACCTGCTGTTAACATGTGTTCTACTCCTAACCCTGTTTATCCCTGCTGTTAACACGTGTCCTACTCCTAACCCTGTTTATACCTGCTGTTAACATGTGTTCTACTCATAACCCTGTTTATACCTGCTGTTAACATGTGTTCTACTCATAACCCTGTTTATACCTGCTGTTAACATGTGTTCTACTCCTAACCCTGTTTATACCTGCTGTTAACACGTGTCCTACTCCTAACCCTGTTTATACCTGCTGTTAACATGTGTTCTACTCATAACCCTGTTTATACCTGCTGTTAACATGTGTTCTACTCATAACCCTGTTTATACCTGCTGTTAACATGTGTTCTACTCATAACCCTGTTTATACCTGCTGTTAACATGTGTTCTACTCCTAACCCTGTTTATCCCTGCTGTTAACACGTGTCCTACTCCTAACCCTGTTTATACCTGCTGTTAACATGTGTTCTACTCATAACCCTGTTTATACCTGCTGTTAACATGTGTTCTACTCATAACCCTGTTTATACCTGCTGTTAACATGTGTTCTACTCCTAACCCTGTTTATACCTGCTGTTAACACGTGTCCTACTCCTAACCCTGTTTATACCTGCTGTTAACATGTGTTCTACTCATAACCCTGTTTATACCTGCTGTTAACATGTGTTCTACTCATAACCCTGTTTATACCTGCTGTTAACATGTGTTCTACTCATAACCCTGTTTATACCTGCTGTTAACATGTGTTCTACTCCTAACCCTGTTTATACCTGCTGTTAACATGTGTCCTACTCCTAACCCTGTTTATACCTGCTGTTAACATGTGTCCTACTCATAACCCTGTTTATACCTGCTGTTAACATGTGTTCTACTCATAACCCTGTTTATACCTGCTGTTAACATGTGTTCTACTCATAACCCTGTTTATACCTGCTGTTAACATGTGTCCTACTCCTAACCCTGTTTATACCTGCTGTTAACATGTGTTCTACTCATAACCCTGTTTATACCTGCTGTTAACATGTGTTCTACTCATAACCCTGTTTATACCTGCTGTTAACATGTGTTCTACTCATAACCCTGTTTATACCTGCTGTTAACATGTGTTCTACTCATAACCCTGTTTATACCTGCTGTTAACATGTGTTCTACTCATAACCCTGTTTATACCTGCTGTTAACATGTGTTCTTTGTCCTGATCTTGTCCATATTCTGATTGTGCCCACATTTTTAGACCGGTTTAGATGTTTAAAAGACGCATTGTGATCTGATTGTGATAAGATGTAATGAGTGTAAACAGAGAAGTTCACGACAAGATCAGGACGAAGGACGCATGATAGGAGCAGGTATAAACGGGGATTCTGACACCATGGAAGAGACAGGGCTTTTATTCAACTCAGCACTTCCATAATCTGGAGTTCATTCTTTAGCCTGTCACTGTCCCAGGTGGAGGGGTGACTCTGTAGTAAATATCTCCCCCACGGCAGAGTGACCTCATCTATACCTGGTTGAGTCCCAAATGGCACCCTATTCTCTATAAAGTGTCCCACCCCTCTGACACAGCACTACTCTAACTGGAATGCTGAATATCTATGGAGGGAGGGACCGAGGCAGTTGCAGGGATGCTCTGTCCAGTCCCCTGCTTGTCCCAACACTAGGAGGGAGGAGAGAGGAGAGAGGAGGAGGGGGAGGGGAAAAGGAGGAGAGGGAGGGGAAAAGGAGGAGGGGGAGGGAAGAGGAGGGAGGAGGGGGAGGGAAGAGGAGGGAGGAGGGAAGAGGGGGAGCGAGGAGGGAAAAGGATGTAGGCAGGAGGGAGGAAGGAGACAGAGGAGGAGGGAGGAGGAGAGATGAGGAAGGAGGGAGGAGGAGAGATGAGGAAGGAGGGAGGAGGAGAGATGAGGAAAGAGGATCAGGGGAGGAGGGAGGAGGAGAGATGAGGAAGGAGGATTAGGGGAGGAGGGAGGAGGAGACAGAGGAGGAGGGAGGAGGAGAGATGAGGAAGGAGGGAGGAGGAGAGATGAGGAAGGAGGGAGGAGGAGAGATGAGGAAGGAGGATTAGGGGAGGAGGGAGGAGGAGAGATGAGGAAGGAGGATTAGGGGAGGAGGGAGGAGGAGAGATGAAGAAGGAGGGAGTTGGCCAAGGGCACGTAATAGATTATGATCAGGTAATCTTTCCTTAACAAACCTCCCTGTGCAGTACAGTAGCTGTCATCTGTAGCCGTTTCTCTCTGGCCTTGCCGTGGGTTGATAATATTGTGCTAGCGAATCAATGCCCATTTCTCTCTGGCCTTGCCGTGGGTTGATAAAATTGTGCTAGCGAATCAATGCCCATTTCTCTCTGGCCTTGCCGTGGGTTGATAAAGTTGTGCTAGCGAATCAATGCCCATTTCTCTCTGGCCTTGCCGTGGGTTGATAAAGTTGTGCTAGCGAATCAATGCCCATTTCTCTCTGGCCTTGCTGTGGGTTGATAAAGTTGTGCTAGCGAATCGATGCCCATTTCTCTCTGGCCTTGCCGTGGGTTGATAAAGTTGTGCTAGCGAATCAATGCCCATTTCTCTCTGGCCTTGCCGTGGGTTGATAAAGTTATGCTAGCGAATCAATGCCCATTTCTCTCTGGCCTTGCCGTGAGTTATAACATTTACAGAAAATACAGAAATGCCAATGGTGGAGGTGTTGCTGTTTATATTCAGAACCACATTCCTGTAAAGCTTTGAGAGGATCTCATGTAAAAATACTGTTGAAGTAATATGGCTACAGGTTCATCTGCCTCACCTAAAGCCCATTCTGGTGGGAAGCTGCTATAGACCACCAAGTAATAGCAGTCGGTATCCGGATAGCATGTGTGAAATGCTTGATAATGTATGTGATTTCAACAGAGAGGTATATTTTCTGGATTATTTAAATATTGACTGGCTTACATCAAGCTGACCACTCAAGAAAAAGCTTCAAACTGTAACCAGTGCCTGTAACCTGGTTCAGGTTATCAGTCAACCTACCAGGGTAGTTACAAACAGCACAGGAATTAAATCATCAACATGTATTGATCACATCTTTACTAATGCTGCAGAAATGTGTTTGAAAGCAGTATCCAGATCCATCGGAAGTAGTGATCACAATATAGTAGCCATATCTAGGAAAACCAAATCTGACGCTCGTCGGATGTGGCAGGGCTTGAAAACTATTACAGACTACAAAGGGAAGCTGCCGCGAGCTGCCCAGTGACACAAGCCTACCAGGCGAGCTAAATCACTTCTATGCTTGCTTCGAGGCAAGCAACACTGAAGCATGCATGAGTGCACCAGTTGTTCGGATGACTGTGTGATCACGCTCTCCATAGCCGATGTGAGTAAGACTTTTAAGCAGGTCAACATTCACAAGGCCGCAGGGCCAGACGGATTACCAGGACGTGTACTCCGAGCATGTGCTGACCAACTGGCAAGTGTCTTCACTGACATTTTCAACATGTCCCTGACTGAGTCTGTAATACCAACATGTTTCAAGCAGACCACCATAGTCCCTGTGCCCAAGGACACTAAGATAACCTGCCTAAATGACTACCGACCCGTAGCACTCACGTCTGTAGCCATGAAGTGCTTTGAAAGGCTGGTCGTGGCTCACATCAACACCATTATCCCAGAAACCCTAGACCCACTCACATTTGCATACCGCCCCAACAGATCCACAGATGATGCAATCTCTATTGCACTCCACACTGCCCTTTCCCACCTGGAAAAGAGGAACACCTATGTGAGATTGCTATTCATTGACTACAGCTCAGCGTTCAACATCATAGTGCCCTCAAAGCTCATCACTAAGCTAAGGATCCTGGGACTAAACACCTCCCTCTGCAACTGGATCCTGGACTTCCTGACGGGCCGCCCCCAGGTGGTAAGGGTAGGTAACAACACATCTGTCACGCTGATCCTCAACACGGGGGCCCCTCAGGGGTGCGTGCTCAGTCCCCTCCTGTACTCCCTGTTCACCCATGACTGCATGGCCAGGCACGACTCCAACACCTTCATTAAGTTTGCCAGCGACCCAACAGTGGTAAGCCTGATCACCAACAACGATGAGACAGCCTATAGGGAGGAGGTCAGAGACCTGGCCATGTGGTGCCAGGATAACAACCTCTCCCTCAATGTGATCAAGACAAAGGAGATGATTGTGGACTACAGGAAAAAAATTAGGACAGAGCACGCCCCCATTCTCATCGACGGGGCTGTAGTGGAATAGGTTGAGAGCTTCAAGTTCCTTGGTGTCCACATCACCAACGAACTATCATGGTCGAAACACACCAAGACAGTCGTGAAGAGGGCACGACAAAGCCTATTCCCCCTCAGGAGACTGAAAACATTTGGCATGGGTCCTCAGATCCTCAAAAAGTTATACAGCTGCGCCATCGAGAGCATCCTGACTGGTTGCATCACCGCCTGGTATTGCTCGGCCTCCGACCGCAAGGCACTACAGAGGGTAGTGCGTACGGCCCAGTACATCACTGGGGCCAAGCTTCCTGCCATCCAGGACCTCTATACCAGTCGGTGTCAGAGGAAGGCCCTCAAAATTGTCAAAGACTCCAGCCACCCTAGTCATAGACTGTTCTCTCTGCTACCGCACGGCAGGCGGTACCGGAGTGCCAAGTCTAGGTCCAAAATACTTCTCAACAGCTTCTACCCCCAAGCCATAAGACTCCTGAACAGCTAATCATGGCTACCCAGACAATTTGCACTGCCCCCCCACCCCCACCCCGTCCCCCTTTTTTACGCTGCTGCTACTCTGTTTATTATTTATGCATAGTCACTTTAACTCTACCCACATGTACATATTACCTCAATTACCTCGACTAGCCAGTGCACCCGCACATTGACTCTGCACCAGTACCCCCCTGTATATAGCCTCCCTACTGTTATTTTATTTTACTGCTGCTCTTTAGTTATTTGCGTATTTATTTTTTGCTTAACACTTGTTTTATTTGTTTTACTTTGCATTGTTGGTTAAGGGCTTGTAAGTAAGCATTTCACTGTAATGTATTCGGCGCATGTGGCAAATACAATTTTATTTTATTTTATTTTATTTAATATTGTGTATGAGAGGTCATACGATATGTTTTGTAGTTATTCCTATGTTGTTGATGTAAATAATATTTGTTGGTCCGTGGTGTGTAATGAGGAGCAAACAGACGCTGCACTTGACACATTTATGAAATTGCTTATCCCAGTTACTAATAAGCGCCCATTAAGAACATGACTGTAAAAACTCTTAAATCCCCGTGGATTGAGGGGAATTGAATAATTGTATGGTTGAGAGGGATGAGGCAAAAGGAATGGCAAATAAGTCTGGCTGCACAACCGATTGGCAAACGTATTGCAAATTGAAAAATCATGTGACTAAACTTAATAAAAAGAAGAAGAAACTCCACTATGAAACAAAGATCAATGACAAAGAATGGTAGTAAAAAGCTTTGGAGCTTCAATTACATTTTAGGGAAAAAAGGCAAACTCAGCTCCATCATTCATTGAATCAGATGGCTCATTCATCACAAAACCAACTGATATTGCCAACTACTTTAATGATTTTTTCATTGGCAAAATTAGCAAACTTAGGCATGACATACCAGCAACAAACAGTCCAAGTATATCTGACTACACATCCAAGTATATCTGACCAAATTCTGAAAGACCAGCATTGTAATTTTGAATTCCGTGAAGTGAATGTGGAAGAGGTGAAAAAATTACTGTTGTCTATTAACAATGACAAGCCACCAGGGTCTGACAACTTGGATGGAAAATATCTGAGGATAATAGCGGACGATATTGCCACTCCTATTTGTCATATCTTCAATTTAATTCTACTAGAAAGTGTGTGCCCTCAGGCCTGGAGGGAAGCAAAAGTCATTCTGCTACCTAAGAATAGTAAAGCCCCCTTTACTGGCTCAAATAGCCAACCAATCAGCCTGTTCACCCCAATATCATCCAGAAGGCGAGGTCAGTACAGGTGCATCAAAGCTGGGACCGAGAGAATGAAAAACAGCTTCTATCTCAAGGCCGTCAGACTGTTAAATAGCCATCACTAGCACATTAGAGGCTGCTGCTGCCTATTGAAATCACTGGCCACTTTAAGAAATTGAACACTAGTCACTTTAATAATGTTTACATATCTTGCACTACTCATCTCATATGTATATACTGCATTCTATTCTATAATGTGGACTACTTTAGACCAGAGAACTCCAGGCCCTGGTCTACATAGTGCACTGTAAAGGGAATACTGTGCCGTTTGGGACGTAGAGCTGTGGCTGTTGTCTTCCTTCTGATGATGAGTAATGAACACATTTCAGATCCGCCCCGTGCTTATTCACAGCGGCCCACATCAAAGGACTAGAAGAACTTTGTCTCACTTTGTCTTCATGTTGAGGGAATTCTCTGGCTGCGTCTCAGATGGCCTTTATAGACCAGAGCCCTATAGTAGTGCACTACACAGGGTATAGGGTGCCATTTGGCCACTCTATTTTCCTGCTCTGCCTTTGCCGTGAGATAACTGAGGTTTAGCCCTATAGTAGTGCACTACACAGGGTATAGGGTGCCATTTGGCCACTCTATTTTCCTGCTCTGCCTTTGCCGTGAGATAACTGTGGTTTACTGGCTGGTACATTTAAAACATTTACAGTGCATTCGGAAAGTATTCAGACCCCTTGACTTTATTCTAAAATGGATTTAAATAATAATCTCATCCATCTCCACCCAATACCCCGTAACGACAAAGTGAAAACAGGTTTTTAGACATTTTTGCAAATGTATAAAAATAAAAAACTGAAATACCTTATTTACAGAAGTATTCTGACCCTTTGCTAAGAAACTCGAAATTGAGCTCAGGAGCATCCTGTTTCCATTGATCATCCCTGAGATGTTTCTACAACTTGATTGGACATGATTTGGAAAGGCACACACCTGTCTATATAAGGTCCCACAGTTGACAGTGCATGTCAGCGGAAAAACCAAGCCATGAGGTCGAAGGAATTGTCCGTAGAGCTCCGAGACAAGATTATGTTGAGGCACAGATCTGGGGAAGGGTACCACAAAAATTCTGCAGCATTGAAGGTCCCCAAGAACACAGTGGCCTCCATCATTCTAAAATGGAATACGTTTTCAACCACCAAGACTCTTCCTAGAGCTGGCCGCCCGGCCAAACTGAGCAATCGGGGAAGAAGGGATTTGGTCAGGGAGGTGACCAAGAACCCGATAGTCACTCTGACAGTGCTCCAGAGTTCCTCTGGGGAGATGGGAGAATCTTCCAGAAGGACAACCATCTCTGCAGCACTCCACCAATCAGGCCTTTATGGTAGAGTGGCCAGACGGAAGCCACTCCTCAGTAAAAGGCACATGACAGCCCACTTGGAGTTTTCTAAAAGGCACCTAAAGGACTCTCAGACCATGAGAAAGAAGATTCTCTGGTCTGATGAAACCAAGATTGAACTCTTTGGCCTGAATGCCAAGCATCACGTCTGGAGGAAACCTGGCACCATCCCTACAGTGAAGAATGGTGGTGGCAGTATCATGCTGTGGGGATGTTTTTCAGCGGCAGGGACTGGGAGGCTAGTCAGGATCGAGGGAAAGATGAACAGAGCAAAGTACAGAGAGATCCTTGATGAAAACCTGCTCCAGTGCGCTCAGGACCTCAGACTGGGGCGAAGGTTCACCTTCCAACAGGAAAACGACCCTAAGCACACAGCCAAGACAACGCAGGAGTGGCTTTGGGACAAGTGTCTGAATGTCCTTGAGTGGCCCATCCAGAGCCCGGATTTGAACCCGATCGAACATCTCTGGAGAGACCTGAAATAGCTGTACAGCGACGCTCCCCATCCAACCTGACAGAGCTTGAGAGGATCTGCAGAGAAGAATGGGAGAAAGTCCCAAAATACAGGTATGCCAAGCTTGTAGCGTCATACCCAAGAAGACTCAAGGCTGTAATCGCTGCCAAAGGGGCTTCAACAAAGTATTGAGTTAAGGGTCTGAATACTTATGTAAATGTGATATTTCCGGGGTTTTTTGCAATACATTTGCAAAAATGTCTATAAATCTGTTTTTGCTTTGTCATTATGGGGTGTTGTGTGTAGATTGATGAGGGGAAGAATAAAATACAATACAATAACGTAGGGGCGGTCTAAGGCACTGCATCGCAGTGTTGGAGGCGTCACTACAGACCCGGGTTTGATCCCAGGCTGTGTCGCAGGCGGCGCACAATTGGCCCAGTGTCGTCCGGGTTAGGGGAGGGTTTGGCCGGCCGAGATGTCCTTGTCCCATCGCGCTGTAGCGACTCCTTGTGGAGGCCGGGCGCATTCACGCTGACTTCGGTCACAAGTTGTATGGTGTTTCCTCCAACACATTGGTGCGGCTGGCTTCCGGGTTAAGCGAGCAGTTTGTCAAGAAGCAGTGCGGCTTGGCGGGGTCGTGTTTCGGAGGACATATAGCTTTCGACCTTCGCCTCTCCCGAGTCCGTATGGGACAAGACTGTAACTACCAATTGGATATCACCCTGGGGTTCCTCCCTGACATGGCCCTGGGGATCCTCCCTGACATGGCCCTGGGGATCCTCCCTGACATGGCCCTGGGGATCCTCCCTGACATGGCCCTGGGGATCCTCCCTGACATGGCCCTGGGGATCCTCCCTGACATGGCCCTGGTGGTCCTCCCTGACCTGGCCCTGGTGGTCCTCCCTGACATGGCCCTGGTGGTCCTCCCTGACATGGCCCTGGTGGTCCTCCCTGACATGGCCCTGGTGGTCCTCCCTGACATGGCCCTGGTGGTCCTCCCTGACATGGCCCTGGTGGTCCTCCCTGACATGGCCCTGGTGGTCCTCCCTGACATGGCCCTGGTGGTCCTCCCTGACATGGCCCTGGGGATCCTCCCTGACATGGCCCTGGGGATCCTCCCTGACATGGCCCTGGTGGTCCTCCCTGACATGGCCCTGGTGGTCCTCCCTGACATGGCCCTGGTGGTCCTCCCTGACATGGCCCTGGTGGTCCTCCCTGACATGGCCCTGGTGGTCCTCCCTGACATGGCCCTGGTGGTCCTCCCTGACATGGCCCTGGTGGTCCTCCCTGACATGGCCCTTGTGGTCCTCCCTGACATGGCCCTGGGGATCCTCCCTGACATGGCCCTGGGGATCCTCCCTGACATGGCCCTGGGGATCCTCCCTGACATGGCCCTGGTGGTCCTCCCTGACATGGCCCTGGTGGTCCTCCCTGACATGGCCCTGGTGGTCCTCCCTGACATGGCCCTGGTGGTCCTCCCTGACATGGCCCTGGTGGTCCTCCCTGACATGGCCCTGGGGATCCTCCCTGACATGGCCCTGGTGGTCCTCCCTGACATGGCCCTGGTGGTCCTCCCTGACATGGCCCTGGTGGTCCTCCCTGACATGGCCCTGGTGGTCCTCCCTGACATGGCCCTGGGGATCCTCCCTGACATGGCCCTGGGGATCCTCCCTGACATGGCCCTGGTGGTCCTCCCTGACATGGCCCTGGTGGTCCTCCCTGACATGGCCCTGTTGGTCCTCCCTGACATGGCCCTGGGGATCCTCCCTGACATGGCCTTGGTGGTCCTCCCTGACATGGCCCTGGTGGTCCTCCCTGACATGGCCCTTGTGGTCCTCCCTGACATGGCCCTGGGGATCCTCCCTGACATGGCCCTGGGGATCCTCCCTGACATGGCCCTGGGGATCCTCCCTGACATGGCCCTGGTGGTCCTCCCTGACATGGCCCTGGTGGTCCTCCCTGACATGGCCCTGGTGGTCCTCCCTGACATGGCCCTGGTGGTCCTCCCTGACATGGCCCTGGTGGTCCTCCCTGACATGGCCCTGGGGATCCTCCCTGACATGGCCCTGGTGGTCCTCCCTGACATGGCCCTGGTGGTCCTCCCTGACATGGCCCTGGTGGTCCTCCCTGACATGGCCCTGGTGGTCCTCCCTGACATGGCCCTGGGGATCCTCCCTGACATGGCCCTGGTGGTCCTCCCTGACATGGCCCTGGTGGTCCTCCCTGACATGGCCCTGTTGGTCCTCCCTGACATGGCCCTGGGGATCCTCCCTGACATGGCCTTGGTGGTCCTCCCTGACATGGCCCTGGTGGTCCTCTCTGACATGGCCCTGGTGGTCCTCCCTGACATGGCCCTGGTGGTCCTCCCTGACATGGCCCTGGTGGTCCTCCCTGACATGGCCCTGGGGGTCCTCCCTATACAAGCTGACATGGTCCTGGGGGTGAGGAGAAGACTCTGTGGTCAATACCTTTTGGTGATTTCAAGACAACTGGGAACGTCATTGATCTTCAGGTTGGAAAGTCAGAGCTCTAGAAAAATGCCAGTGTTTCCGACTTGTAATATTTATTTTCAGAATTCCCAGTTGTCTTGAACGCACTGAAGTCGGAAGTCGGAGTTGTCTTGAACACGGCATTTCCCTTAGTCAAAATGCTCTGTTGTCACATACGGCTAGTTTGAGTAATGAGGTCATAGGGCTGGTTTGAGTGGTGAAGTCACAGGGCTGGTTTGAGTGGTGAGGTCATAGGGCTCGTTTGAGTGGTGAGGTCATAGGGCTGGTTTGAGTGGTGAGGTCATAGGGCTGGTTTGAGTGGTGAGGTCATAGGGCTGGTTTGAGTAATGAGATCATAGGGCTGGTTTGAGTGGTGAGGTCATAGGGCTGGTTTGAGTGGTGAGGTCATAGGGCTGGTTTGAGTGGTGAGGTCATAGGGCTGGTTTGAGTGGTGAGGTCATAGGGCTGGTTTGAGTGGTGAGGTCATAGGGCTGGTTTGAGTGGTGAGGTCATAGGGCTGGTTTGAGTGGTGAGGTCATAGGGCTGGTTTGAGTGGTGAGATCATAGGGCTGGTTTGAGTGGTGAGGTCATAGGGCTGGTTTGAGTGGTGAGGTCATAGGGCTGGTTTGAGTGGTGAGGTCATAGGGCTGGTTTGAGTAATGAGGTCATAGGGCTGGTTTGAGTGGTGAGGTTATAGGGCTGGTTTGAGTAATGAGGTCATAGGGCTGGTTTGAGTGGTGAGGTCATAGGGCTGGTTTGAGTGGTGAGATCATAGGGCTGGTTTGAGTGGTGAGGTCATAGGGCTGGTTTGAGTGGTGAGATCATAGGGCTGGTTTGAGTAATGAGGTCATAGGGCTGGTTTGAGTGGTGAGGTCATAGGGCTGGTTTGAGTGGTGAGGTCATAGGGCTGGTTTGAGTGGTGAGGTCATAGGGCTGGTTTGAGTGGTGAGGTCATAGGGCTGGTTTGAGTGGTGAGGTCATAGGGCTGGTTTGAGTGGTGAGGTCATAGGGCTGGTTTGAGTGGTGAGGTCATAGGGCTGGTTTGAGTGGTGAGGTCATAGGGCTGGTTTGAGTGGTGAGGTCATAGGGCTGGTTTGAGTGGTGAGATCATAGGGCTGGTTTGAGTGGTGAGGTCATAGGGCTGGTTTGAGTGGTGAGGTCATAGGGCTGGTTTGAGTGGTGAGGTCATAGGGCTGGTTTGAGTGGTGAGGTCATAGGGCTGGTTTGAGTGGTGAGGTCATAGGGCTGGTTTGAGTGGTGAGGGCTGGTTTGAGTGGTGAGATCATAGGGCTGGTTTGAGTGGTGAGGTCATAGGGCTGGTTTGAGTGGTGAGGTCATAGGGCTGGTTTGAGTGGTGAGGTCATAGGGCTGGTTTGAGTGGTGAGGTCATAGGGCTGGTTTGAGTGGTGAGGTCATAGGGCTGGTTTGAGTGGTGAGGTCATAGGGCTGGTTTGAGTGGTGAGGTCATAGGGCTGGTTTGAGTAATGAGGTCATAGGGCTGGTTTGAGTGGTGAGGTCATAGGGCTGGTTTGAGTGGTGAGGTCATAGGGCTGGTTTGAGTAATGAGGTCATAGGGCTGGTTTGAGTGGTGAGGTCATAGGGCTGGTTTGAGTGGTGAGGTCATAGGGCTGGTTTGAGTGGTGAGGTCATAGGGCTGGTTTGAGTGGTGAGGTCATAGGGCTGGTTTGAGTGGTGAGGTCATAGGGCTGGTTTGAGTGGTGAGGTCATAGGGCTGGTTTGAGTGGTGAGGTCATAGGGCTGGTTTGAGTGGTGAGGTCATAGGGCTGGTTTGAGTGGTGAGGTCATAGGGCTGGTTTGAGTGGTGAGGTCATAGGGCTGGTTTGAGTGGTGAGGTCATAGGGCTGGTTTGAGTGGTGAGGTCATAGGGCTGGTTTGAGTGGTGAGGTCATAGGGCTGGTTTGAGTGGTGAGGGGTCATAGGGCTGGTTTGAGTGGTGAGGTCATAGGGCTGGTTTGAGTGGTGAGGTCATAGGGCTGGTTTGAGTGGTGAGGTCATAGGGCTGGTTTGAGTGGTGAGGTCATAGGGCTGGTTTGAGTGGTGAGGTCATAGGGCTGGTTTGAGTGGTGAGGTCATAGGGCTGGTTTGAGTGGTGAGGTCATAGGGCTGGTTTGAGTGGTGAGGTCATAGGGCTGGTTTGAGTGGTGAGGTCATAGGGGGTTTGAGTGGTGAGGTCATAGGGCTGGTTGAGTGGTGAGGTCATAGGGCTGG
>NW_028163830.1:0-1000 GCF_964263955.1 Coregonus lavaretus | reverse complement strand
TTCTGTATGGACATCGCTTTGTGCACGGAGGCATTGTCATGCTGAAACAGGAAAGTGCCTTCCCCAAACTGTTGCCACAAAGTTGGATGCACAGAATCGTCTAGAATGCCATTGAATGCTGTAGCGTTAAGATTTACCTTCACTGGAACTAAGGGGCCTAGCCCAAACCATTATTCCTCCTCCACCAAACTTTACAGTTGGCACTATGCATTCGGGCAGGTAGCGTTCTCCTGGCATCCGCCAAACCCAGATTCATCAGTTGGACTGCCAGATGGTGAAGCGTGATTCATCACTCCATAGAATGAGTTTCCACTGCTCCAGAGTCCAATGGCGGTGAGCTTTACACCACTCCAGCCGACCCTTGGCATTGCGCATGGTGATCTTAGGCTTATGTGCGGCTGCTCGGCCATGGAAACCCATTTCACGAAGCTCCTGAAGAACAGTTATTGTGCTGACATTGCTTCCAGTGGCAGTTTGGAACTCGGTAGTGAGTGTTCTGTGAGCTTGTGTGGCCTACCACTTCACGGCTGAGATGTTGTTGCTCCTAGACGTTTCCACTTCACAATAACAGGACTTACAGTTGACCAGTGCAGGGCAGAAATTTGACGAACTGAGTTGTTGGAAGGTGGCATCCTTAAACGGTGCCACGTTGAAAGTCACTGAGCTCTTCAGTAAGGCCATTCTACTGCCATTGTTTGTCTATGGAGATTGCATGGCTGTGTGCTCGATTGTATACACCTGTCAGCAACGGGTGTGGCTGAAATAGCCGAATCCACTAATTTGAAGGGGTGTCCACATACTTTTGTATATGTAGTGTACTTTTTTCAGACTTCTTCTTCTTCAAAAAGTTTTTCACACATTCTTTAAATCCAATGTTCCTCACTCGGCCCTCCTCCAATGAGCTTTGAGAATAATTGTTGAAATGGGGACAGCCGCTGTGTGGCGTTGTTGGCTCTAGCCCAGTGCAGCTGAATGAATGACCTAGTACCATGCTACCCTC
>NW_028163831.1:0-30000 GCF_964263955.1 Coregonus lavaretus | reverse complement strand
TGGGAGAGAGAGAGTAGGGCTGGGGAGTAGAGAGTAGGGCTGGGGAGTAGAGTAGAGGGTAGGGCTGGGGAGTAGAGTAGAGAGTAGGGCTGGGGAGTAGAGTAGAGAGTAGGGCTGGGGAGAAGAGGGATCCTAATAAAAGTGTCTCTCTGTGTCTCTGGTCTGGACGTCTCTCTGTGTCTCTGGTCTGGACGTCTCTCTGTGTCTCTGGTCTGGACTGAGGCCCACCAACAAACACAACCATTCAACATATATAGAGAACTGGGCAAGGCTCACGTGGAGATGAATACGTTAACCCTTCTACCCCTCTGGCCCTCTGCTCCGTGGGAGACGATCTTACAGTAAAGCAGAAACATGTATACAGTGTGGATCTGATGTTCTAAATATATATATATATTTTTTTTTCATTGGAGTTCTCGAGTACTCGGGGAAAAAAAATCATGAGAGCACTTTAACAGTCAAAAAATATAAAAATGCCTTTCCTACAGACACCCACACATCACCCTTTCAAGCTCCTCCAGCCCCTCCAGAGAGGCTCATTTGAGATGTTCTTTGACAGAGAAGAGAGCCTCACAGAGAGAGAGAGCAGAGCAGCTGGGCTCCACGACCATTAAAACCACATTAAGAGGAATACCTTTCAATTAAAGCACAGATAATCTCTGGGGAATATCCTCACACGGTACAGTACCCGGGGTCCCTTTGCGGGGGAGGCAGAAGGGTAAGGGATGATGGGAAGGAGGGGTGAGGACAGGAGGGGTGAGCAGGGGGGAGTGAGTTAGTCAGGACCATGCAGACCGGACTTCAAAGCAAGGCTTCAGAGACTGTTTGAGGTTCTGTTCTTTCTGCTTGACCCGGCAGAATAAGGTCTGTGTCTTAAATGGAATCCTGTTCCCTTTATAGTGCACTACTTCTGACCAGGGCCCATAGGGACTATAAAGGGAAAAGGGGGCCTTTTGGGACGCATGGTGTGGCTCGCTCTCTTTATTGTCAGCCAATAAATACAGAGAGAACATGCCTCTTTGAGCCTACTCGTGACAAACACAGACCCTTCGGAAGGCTGGTAAGGGAGGAAAGGAGGGGGAGAGGAGGGGGAGAGGAGGAGGAGAGGAGGGGGAGAGGAGGAGGAGATGAGGGGTTTAGAGGAGGAGGGGAGGAGGGGGAGAGGAGGAGAGGAGGAGGGGGAGAGGAGGGGGAGAGGAGGAGAGGAGGAGGGGGAGAGGAGGGGGAGAGGAGGAGGAAAGGAGGGGGAGAGGAGGAGGGGGAGAGGAGGGGGAGAGGAGGAGGAGAGGAGGGGGAGGGGAGGAAGGGGAGAGGAGGAGGAGAGGAGGGGGAGAGGAGGAGGAAAGGAGGGGGAGAGGAGGAGGGGGAGAGGAGGGGGAGAGGAGGAGGAGAGGAGGGGGAGAGGAGGAGAGGAGGAAGGGGAGAGGAGGAGGAGAGGAGGGGGAGAGGAGGAGGAAAGGAGGGGGAGAGGAGGAGGGGGAGAGGAGGGGGAGAGGAGGAGGAGAGGAGGAGGAGATGAGGGGTTTAGAGGAGGAGGGGAGGAGGGGGAGAGGAGGAGAGGAGGAGGGGGAGAGGAGGAGGAGAGGAGGGGGAGAGGAGGAGAGGATTAGGGAAGAGGACGGGGAGAGGAGGAGAGGAGGAGGGGGAGAGGAGGGGGAGAGGAGGAGGAGAGGAGGGGGAGAGGAGGGGGAGAGGAGGAGAGGAGGAGGGGGAGAGGTTGGGGAGAGGAGGAGAGGAGGAGGGGGAGAGGAGGAGAGGAGGAGGGGGAGAGGAGGAGAGGAGGAGGGGGAGAGGAGGGGGAGAGGAGGAGGAGAGGAGGAGGGGGAGAGGAGGAGGGGGAGAGGAGGAGAGGAGGAGGGGGAGAGGAGGAGAGGTGGAGGGGGAGAGGAGGAGAGGAGGAGGGGGAGAGGAGGGGGAGAGGAGGAGAGGAGGAGGGGGAGAGGAGGAGAGGTGGAGGGGGAGAGGAGGAGAGGAGGAGGGGGAGAGGAGGGGGAGAGGAGGGGGAGAGGAGGAGAGGAGGAGGGGGAGAGGAGTAGAGGAGGAGAGGAGGGGGAGAGGAGGGGGAGAGGAGGAGAGGAGGAGGGGGAGAGGAGGAGGGGGAGAGGAGGGGGAGAGGAGGAGAGGAGGAGGGGGAGAGGAGTAGAGGAGGAGAGGAGGGGGAGGAGGGGGAGAGGAAAGAGAAGAAGCCAGAGAGTCAGGTCTATTCAGAAGAGGGCTAGAGGTCCCACCACCCAATTAGAGACCTGAACTGAGCAACACACACACTACTGCTGAAGTACAACATATGGAAAGAATAACTACATATGCATATCCTCGCATAAGAAGGCATTCATTTGCATACACTCACATACACACACAAACACACACAAATTCCTCTACAAATGCATGATTTATTGTTCTATTTCAGCAGTGCCATTTTATCACAAGCTAACACCGTGGTTTAAAATAAGACTTTCATTGGCGGGGTTATAATGTGATAACTCCTTCAAAGGTGTAGCCTAGTGTTGCTGCTGTAGCCTGGTGTAGCCTGGTGTAGCCTGGTGTAGCCTGGTGTAGCCTAGTGTAGCCTGGTGTAGCCTAGTGTAGCCTGGTGTAGCCTAGTGTAGCCTGGTGTAGCCTAGTGTAGCCTGGTGTAGCCTGGTGTAGCCTAGTGTAGCCTAGTGTAGCCTGGTGTAGCCTAGTGTAGCCTGGTGTAGCCTAGTGTAGCCTGGTGTAGCCTGGTGTAGCCTAGTGTAGCCTAGTGTAGCCTAGTGTAGCCTGGTGTAGCCTGGTGTAGCCTGGTGTAGCCTAGTGTAGCCTGGTGTAGCCTAGTGTAGCCTGGTGTAGCCTAGTGTAGCCTGGTGTAGCCTAGTGTAGCCTGGTGTAGCCTAGTGTAGCCTGGTGTAGCCTAGTGTAGCCTGGTGTAGCCTGGTGTAGCCTAGTGTAGCCTGGTGTAGCCTGGTGTAGCCTGGTGTAGACTAGTGTAGCCTAGTGTAGCCTAGTGTAGCCTGGTGTAGCCTAGTGTAGCCTGGTGTAGCCTAGTGTAGCCTGGTGTAGCCTGGTGTAGCCTGGTGTAGCCTAGTGTAGCCTGGTGTAGCCTAGTGTAGCCTGGTGTAGCCTAGTGTAGCCTAGTGTAGCCTGGTGTAGCCTAGTGTAGCCTAGTGTAGCCTAGTGTAGCCTAGTGTAGCCTAGTGTTGCTGCTGTAGCCTGGTGTAGCCTAGTGTAGCCTAGTGTAGCCTGGTGTAGCCTGGTGTAGCCTGGTGTAGCCTAGTGTAGCCTGGTGTAGCCTGGTGTAGCCTAGTGTAGCCTGGTGTAGCCTGCTGTAGCCTAGTGTAGCCTAGTGTAGCCTGGTGTAGCCTAGTGTAGCCTGGTGTAGCCTAGTGTAGCCTAGTGTAGCCTGGTGTAGCCTGGTGTAGCCTAGTGTAGCCTAGTGTAGCCTGGTGTAGCCTAGTGTAGCCTGGTGTAGCCTGGTGTAGCCTAGTGTAGCCTGGTGTAGCCTAGTGTAGCCTAGTGTAGCCTGGTGTAGCCTGGTGTAGCCTAGTGTAGCCTGGTGTAGCCTAGTGTAGCCTAGTGTAGCCTGGTGTAGCCTGGTGTAGCCTAGTGTAGCCTAGTGTTGCTGCTGTAGCCTGGTGTAGCCTGGTGTAGCCTGGTGTAGCCTAGTGTAGCCTAGTGTAGCCTAGTGTTGCTGCTGTAGCCTGGTGTAGCCTAGTGTAGCCTAGTGTAGCCTGGTGTAGCCTGGTGTAGCCTGGTGTAGCCTAGTGTAGCCTGGTGTAGCCTGGTGTAGCCTAGTGTAGCCTGGTGTAGCCTGCTGTAGCCTAGTGTAGCCTAGTGTAGCCTGGTGTAGCCTAGTGTAGCCTGGTGTAGCCTAGTGTAGCCTAGTGTAGCCTGGTGTAGCCTGGTGTAGCCTAGTGTAGCCTGGTGTAGCCTAGTGTAGCCTGGTGTAGCCTAGTGTAGCCTGGTGTAGCCTAGTGTAGCCTGGTGTAGCCTAGTGTAGCCTGGTGTAGCCTAGTGTAGCCTAGTGTAGCCTGGTGTAGCCTGGTGTAGCCTAGTGTAGCCTGGTGTAGCCTAGTGTAGCCTGGTGTAGCCTAGTGTAGCCTGGTGTAGCCTGGTGTAGCCTGGTGTAGCCTAGTGTAGCCTAGTGTAGCCTGGTGTAGCCTAGTGTAGCCTGGTGTAGCCTAGTGTAGCCTGGTGTAGCCTAGTGTAGCCTGGTGTAGCCTAGTGTAGCCTGGTGTAGCCTAGTGTAGCCTGGTGTAGCCTGGTGTAGCCTAGTGTAGCCTAGTGTAGCCTAGTGTAGCCTGGTGTAGCCTGGTGTAGCCTGGTGTAGCCTAGTGTAGCCTAGTGTAGCCTAGTGTAGCCTGGTGTAGCCTAGTGTAGCCTAGTGTAGCCTAGTGTAGCCTGGTGTAGCCTGGTGTAGCCTGGTGTAGCCTAGTGTAGCCTGGTGTAGCCTGGTGTAGCCTGGTGTAGCCTGGTGTAGCCTAGTGTAGCCTAGTGTAGCCTGGTGTAGCCTAGTGTAGCCTGGTGTCTGTCTCTCCAGTGAGGTCCCCTCCTCTTGTCCTGTCTGTCTCTCCAGTGAGGTCCCATCCTCTTATGCTTTGCATCCCTCCATCTCCTGCTCCATCTCCAATTAAAGAAGATATCAGAATTGGAAGTGTTGTCAACTGTGTTAGAACTTTCTCAACTACCTGGTCTTTTCAGACCAGGTATCTATTACTCTTTCCAAAGTCAAGACAGAAATTAATTAATTTATAAGAGAGACAGCAGAATTTGCCATGCATCGAGTAAGACCCAACCATTACTTCCATGGTAATTGCCCCAGTCGTTTACTGGCCAACAAGCTACGCAGTAATGATCATTTAGCTGATATAGCAACTGCTTAATCTGAAACAGAGGAATTACTATCAGAACCCAAATTAATCAATCAAAGATTCTCACGCTTCTATAAAGAACTGTACACCTCTGATTGTAAATCTACACCAAGCCAGACTAAGTCCTTTCTAAAAATAACTCCTCTTCTCTCAACAGAGGAAGCCACCTTGCTGGGAGCCCAAATCTCTCTCCATGAACTCAAACGGGCATTAGATAGCATGAATAAAGGCAAATCAACTGGATTGGACGGTATTCCTCCTGAAGTCTATTTAAAATGTTGGAATCAATTAGGAACTCTATTGCTCGAAATGATTAACACAACCGTTCACAAAGACAAAGGTTCATTTGGAAGAGATGTGAACGCACCACTAATTTCGCTTCCAGTAGAAAAAGTAAGGATGCCACCCAGTGTCCTCACTATCTTCGATAAACACAGATATTAAACTGTTTTCCAACATGTTGTCCTCCCGTCTTGAAACTTACTTACCCAAATTGATCCACACGGATCAAAGCGTGATTGTTAAAAAGCGTTTATCCTTGGATAACCTCTGTCAACTATTCCATATCTTAGCTGCTTCATCAGAAACACCAGCTCCTTGGCCTGTACTATCTCTCGAAGCAGAAAAAGCTTTTGATAAGACTAGAATGGTCATATCTCTGGTCTGTCTTGGAACATTGGCTCCAATTGGCTCCAGTTTCATTCATATGATTAAAATACTATATGCCAATCCCTCAGCCCTGGTTATAACAGGCAATATCTCTTCTGCTCCGTTCAGAATCACTAGAAGCAGCAGACAAGGAGATCCCATTTCACCTTTGCTGTTCTTAATATCCATGGAACCTCTGGCCCAGGAAATTCGTAAATCGAAAGAAATAACACCAATTTCCCTCAAAATGTACTGATCATTTAATCTCATTACACGCGGACGATATTGTACAATATCTAGACAATGTATCTGAATCGCTCCCAAACGCATTGAAGATCATAGATAAACTCAGCTTAATCTCAAATTATAAAACGTATCTAGCCAAATCAGCCCTACTGCCACTCAAGACTCCATCTCTACTGAGGAATCCCAATCGTTTCCCATTTTAACATTTTTGGAAGTAGATATATTTCCTTCCTTAGATAAAAACATTGCCAGAAACTTAAACAGAATGCTCAAATCAATTCAATCCGACCTCAGTTGCTTTAGCCGGCAGAATATATCTATTGTCAAAATGAATATATTGCCATGGTTGAATTTCTGTAGTTTATTGCTTCCCATGGCTCCCCCTTCAGGCTATTGGGCTAAACTGCATAGTGTGGTTACAAAATATATATCGCAAGGTAAACGATCCTGGATAAATTGATACATTTACAAAGAGGGAAAGACATAGTACTTACCGTACCAAACTTTCAATTGTATTTCCAGGCTCTAGCATTTCGCCCCATCCTAAATTGGTTTAGACATGATTATTCTGCCCCCTGGCTGAGTATAGAGAGATATGGTCTCTCCTATTGCCCTGGAAGAGGTGGTCTTCACTGATATATCCCTTAAACAATATAATATGGTCTCTCCTATGGCCCTGGAAGAGGTGGTCTTCACTGATATATCTCTTAAACAATATAATATGGTCTCTCCTATGGCCCTGGAAGAGGTGGTCTCCACTGATATATCCCTTAAACAATATAATATGGTCTCTCCTATGGCCCTGGAAGAGGTGGTCTCCACTGATATATCTCTTAAACAATATAATATGGTCTCTCCTATTGCCCTGGAAGAGGTGGTCTCCACTGATATATCTCTTAAACAATATAATATGATCTTTCCTATGGCCCTGGAAGAGGTGGTCTCCACTGATATATCTCTTAAACAATATAATATGGTCTCTCCTATGGCCCTGGAAGAGGTGGTCTCCACTGATATATCTCTTAAACAATATAATATGGTCTCTCCTATGGCCCTGGAAGAGGTGGTCTCCACTGATATATCTCTTAAACAATATAATATGGTCTCTCCTATGGCCCTGGAAGAGGTGGTCTCCACTGATATATCTCTTAAACAATATAATATGGTCTCTCCTATGGCCCTGGAAGAGGTGGTCTCCACTGATATATCCCTTAAACAATATAATATGGTATCTCCTATGGCCCTGGAAGAGGTGGTCTTCACTGATATATCTCTTAAACAATATAATATGGTCTCTCCTATGGCCCCGGAAGAGGTGGTCTCCACTGATATATCCCTTAAACAATATAATATGGTATCTCCTATGGCCCTGGAAGAGGTGGTCTCCACTGATATATCTCTTAAACAATATAATATGGTCTCTCCTATGGCCCTGGAAGAGGTGGTCTCCACTGATATATCTCTTAAACAATATAATATGGTGTCTCCTATGGCCCTGGAAGAGGTGGTCTTCACTGATATATCTCTTAAACAATATAATATGGTGTCTCCTATGGCCCTGGAAGAGGTGGTCTCCACTGATATATCTCTTAAACAATATTTAAAAAACGCTTTGGTTTTTATTATTGCTCTCGGAATCTCTACGTGGCGCAAAATGTTGCTTACCAAGAAGACCGTGAATGTTCCTGAGAGGCCGAGTTACAGTTTTGACTTAAATCTACTTGAAAATCTATGGAAAGACCTGAAAATGGCTGTCTAGCAATGATCAACAACCCAATTTGACAGAGCATGAAGATAAAAAGATTGTAACAGGAATCAAAATGACATACTCCAATATTTCACTAAGCCTTGTGATCTGGAGGGCAGCCTTTTGCTTCCTTCCAATGGTTTAAATGTGGAACGTGACATTATCACGGACAGTAATACACATTACCAGGCAACTCCTTTTTTCTATATTTACAACTTAAGTCGGCTTTGCTGTTCCATGGAGTCCTTTGGGAAACCCAACTAATGAACCATCCAATGATGGGATTTATAAATAAATTATCTGGGCTCCCGAAAGGACTGATCTCTTTAATATATAAACATTTACATTTTTACATTTGAGTCATTTAGCAGACGCTCTTATCCAGAGCGACTTGCAAATTGACACCTTAATTGGGGAGGACGGGCTCGTGGTAATGGCTAGAATAGATGTGGAATGGTATATAATACATCGAACACATGGTTTGATGCCATTCCATTTGCTCCGTTCCAGACATTATTATGAGCCGTCCTCCCCTCAGCAGCCTCCACTGATATAAACAACTTTTGGAAAGCTCATATTCTGAGCTAGCCATTAAAAAAGTATGGTCCACAGATCTAATTGAATCCGAACTATGCTTTAACTGGAACAGAACATGGACAAATATGACCTTGGCATCCTGTAATCCAAACCATCAATTTATACATTTGAATTTTGTTCACAGACTGTATATAACACCAAGGAAACGTTTTACGATGAAATTGGCCCCAAATCCTAACTGTTCACTGTGGCCCCTAAATCAGGTAGGCACATTCTTTCATATAATGTGGGAGTGCCCTGCAGTTAAATGCTTCTGGGACTGGGACAAAGTTACAAAATTAATTTTGAGGTGCATGAATGTAAATATTCAATGCTTTTGTATCTACTATATTACTTAACGATGAATGCTCCTTGAATCTCTCAATCAATCAGAGACGATTACTGCAGGCAGGCAGCACTGCTGTAAAAAAGAAACCATCTATAAAGCCCCACACATACAACGAAACCATCTAAACTCAGCAAAAAACGAAACAACTCTTTTTCAGGACCCTGTCTTTCAAAGATAATTTGTAAAAATCCAAATAACTTCATAGATCTTCATTGTAAAGGGTTTAAATACTGTTTCCCATGCTTGTTCAATGAACCATAAACAATTAATTAACATGCACCTGTGGAACCGTCGTTAAGACACTAACAGCTTACAGACGGTAGGCAATTAAGGTCACAGTTATGAAAACTAAGGACACTAAAGAGGCCTTTCTACTGACTTCTGCGTGAACGTGCCTTAGGCATGATGCAAGGAGGCATGAGGACTGCAGATGTGGCCAGGGCAATAAATAGCTAGATAGTGACGTTAGTGGGGGGGGGTGGGTGGGATGACAGACAAGCAGCCCTAGTCGCTAGGGGGGGTGAAGGGGTGGAAAACATGGGAGGTTGGCGCAATTATTTTTGTTTATTTTCCTGTACATACTAAATGTATTATTACTTTGCAACTCTGATATGATCATAATGATCAATACTTGTATTTATGTATCTTTTTCTAAATGTTTTGTTTTCTTTTTGAGTGGCAGCCCACAGGTGAATATAATAAGAACTCAATTATATGAACTTGTATATTGTACTTGTAACCCCTCCCCCCCAAACCCCGCCCCAAACTAAAAAATGACTAAATATATACAATTTGGTCCCAATACAAAAATAGGTCCTGCTTCATTTCAGAGGTTCTGCTTCATTTCAGAGGTACTGCTTCATTTCAGAGGTACTGCTTCATTTCAGAAGTACTGCTTCATTTCAGAGGTACTGCTTCATTTCAGAGGTACTGCTTCATTTCAGAGGTTCTGCTTCATTTCAGAGGTCCTGCTTCATTTCAGAGGTCCTGCTTCATTTCAGAGGTCCTGCTTCATTTCAGAGGTTCTGCTTCATTTCAGAGGTTCTGCTTCATTTCAGAGGTTCTGCTTCATTTCAGAGGTCCTGCTTCATTTCAGAGGTCCTGCTTCATTAAAGCATAATTATCAGGTCCTTACCCGTATCCTTGCTGTGACATTTAAATGTTCCTACTTCCCCTCTCTGTCTCTTTCCTATGCTTCCTATTCCTTCCCCTCTCTGTCTCTTTCCTATGCTTCCTATTCCTTCCCCTCTCTGTCTCTTTCCTTCCATTCCTTTCCTATGCTTCCATTCCTTTCCTATGCTTCCTATTCCTTCCCCTCTCTGTCTCTTTCCTTCCATTCCTTTCCTATGCTTCCATTCCTTTCCTATGCTTCCTATTCCTTCCATTCCTTTCCTATGCTAATTTCCTATTCCTTCCCCTCTCTGTCTCTTTCCTATGCTTCCTATTCCTTCCCCTCTCTGTCTCTTTCCTATGCTTCCTATTCCTTCCCCTCTCTGTCTCTTTCCTTCCATTCCTTTCCTATGCTTCCATTCCTTTCCTATGCTTCCTATTCCTTCCATTCCTTTCCTATGCTAATTTCCTATTCCTTCCCCTCTCTGTCTCTTTCCTATGCTTCCTATTCCTTCCCCTCTCTGTCTCTTTCCTATGCTTCCTATTCCTTCCCCTCTCTGTCTCTTTCCTTCCATTCCTTTCCTATGCTTCCATTCCTTTCCTATGCTTCCTATTCCTTCCCCTCTCTGTCTCTTTCCTTCCATTCCTTTCCTATGCTTCCATTCCTTTCCTATGCTTCCTATTCCTTCCATTCCTTTCCTATGCTAATTTCCTATTCCTTCCCCTCTCTGTCTCTTTCCTATGCTTCCTATTCCTTCCCCTCTCTGTCTCTTTCCTATGCTTCCTATTCCTTCCCCTCTCTGTCTCTTTCCTTCCATTCCTTTCCTATGCTTCCATTCCTTTCCTATGCTTCCTATTCCTTCCCCTCTCTGTCTCTTTCCTATGCTTCCATTCCTTTCCTATGCTAATTTCCCATTCCTTTCCTATGCTAATTTCCTATTCCTTCCCCTCTCTGTCTCTTTCCTATGCTTCCTATTCCTTCCCCTCTCTGTCTCTTTCCTATGCTACTTTCCTATTCCTTCCCCTCTCTGTCTCTTTCCTATGCTACTTTCCTATTCCTTCCCCTCTCTGTCTCTTTCCTATGCTTCCTATTCCTTCCCCTCTCTGTCTCTTTCCTATGCTTCCTATTCCTTCCCCTCTCTGTCTCTTTCCTATGCTTCCATTCCTTTCCTATGCTTCCTATTCCTTCCATTCCTTTCCTATGCTTCCTATTCCTTCCCCTCTCTGTCTCTTTCCTATGCTTCCATTCCTTTCCTATGCTTCCTATTCCTTCCATTCCTTTCCTATGCTTCCTATTCCTTCCCCTCTCTGTCTCTTTCCTATGCTTCCATTCCTTTCCTATGCTTCCTATTCCTTCCATTCCTTTCCTATGCTTCCTATTCCTTCCATTCCTTTCCTATGCTTCCTATTCCTTCCCCTCTCTGTCTCTTTCCTTCCATTCCTTTCCTATGCTTCCATTCCTTTCCTATGCTTCCTATTCCTTCCCCTCTCTGTCTCTTTCCTATGCTTCCATTCCTTTCCTATGCTAATTTCCTATTCCTTCCCCTCTCTGTCTCTTTCCTATGCTTCCTATTCCTTCCCCTCTCTGTCTCTTTCCTATGCTTCCTATTCCTTCCCCTCTCTGTCTCTTTCCTATGCTACTTTCCTATTCCTTCCCCTCTCTGTCTCTTTCCTATGCTTCCATTCCTTTCCTATGCTTCCTATTCCTTCCATTCCTTTCCTATGCTTCCTATTCCTTCCCCTCTCTGTCTCTTTCCTATGCTTCCATTCCTTTCCTATGCTTCCTATTCCTTCCATTCCTTTCCTATGCTTCCTATTCCTTCCCCTCTCTGTCTCTTTCCTTCCATTCCTTTCCTATGCTTCCATTTCTTTCCTATGCTTCCTATTCCTTCCCCTCTCTGTCTCTTTCCTATGCTTCCATTCCTTTCCTATGCTAATTTCCCATTCCTTTCCTATGCTACTTTCCTATTCCTTCCCCTCTCTGTCTCTTTCCTATGCTTCCTATTCCTTCCCCTCTCTGTCTCTTTCCTATGCTTCCTATTCCTTCCCCTCTCTGTCTCTTTCCTATGCTTCCTATTCCTTCCCCTCTCTGTCTCTTTCCTATGCTTCCTATTCCTTCCCCTCTCTGTCTCTTTCCTATGCTACTTTCCTATTCCTTCCCCTCTCTGTCTCTTTCCTATGCTTCCATTCCTTTCCTATGCTTCCTATTCCTTCCATTCCTTTCCTATGCTTCCTATTCCTTCCCCTCTCTGTCTCTTTCCTATGCTTCCTATTCCTTCCCCTCTCTGTCTCTTTCCTATGCTACTTTCCTATTCCTTCCCCTCTCTGTCTCTTTCCTATGCTTCCATTCCTTTCCTATGCTTCCTATTCCTTCCATTCCTTTCCTATGCTTCCTATTCCTTCCCCTCTCTGTCTCTTTCCTATGCTTCCATTCCTTTCCTATGCTTCCTATTCCTTCCATTCCTTTCCTATGCTTCCTATTCCTCCCCCTCTCTGTCTCTTTCCTATGCTTCCATTCCTTTCCTATGCTTCCTATTCCTTCCATTCCTTTCCTATGCTTCCTATTCCTTCCCCTCTCTGTCTCTTTCCTATGCTTCCTATTCCTTCCCCTCTCTGTCTCTTTCCTATGCTAATTTCCTATTCCTTCCCCTCTCTGTCTCTTTCCTATGCTAATTTCCTATTCCTTCCATTTGTTTCTCTTTGGTAGGACATGTTTCAACTGACTAGAAACACATACAGTAAAATATATATACTCTACACATACAGTAGAAGACAGATACTCTCCACATACAGTAGCAGACAGATACTCTCCACATACAGTAGCAGACAGATACTCTACACATACAGTAGCAGACAGATACTCTACACATACAGTAGAAGACAGATACTATACACATACAGTAGCAGACAGATACTCTACACATACAGTAGCAGACAGATACTCTACACATACAGTAGCAGACAGATACTCTACACATACAGTAGAAGACAGATACTCTCCACATACAGTAGCAGACAGATACTCTCCACATACAGTAGCAGACAGATACTCTCCACAGACAGTAGCAGACAGATACTCTCCACAGACAGTAGCAGACAGATACTCTACACATACAGTAGAAGACAGATACTCTACACATACAGTAGCAGACAGATACTCTCCACAGACAGTAGCAGACAGATACTCTCCACAGACAGTAGCAGACAGATACTCTACACATACAGTAGAAGACAGATACTCTACACATACAGTAGCAGACAGATACTCTACACAGACAGTAGCAGATAGATACTCTCCACAGACAGTAGCAGACAGATACTCTCCACAGACAGTAGCAGACAGATACTCTACACATACAGTAGCAGACAGATACTCTACACATACAGTAGCAGACAGATACTCTACACAGACAGTAGCAGATAGATACTCTCCACAGACAGTAGCAGACAGATACTCTACACATACAGTAGCAGACAGATACTCTACACATACAGTAGCAGATAGATACTCTACACAGACAGTAGCAGACAGATACTCTCCACAGACAGTAGCAGACAGATACTCTACACATACAGTAGCAGACAGATACTCTACACATACAGTAGCAGACAGATACTCTCCACATACAGTAGCAGACAGATACTCTACACATAAGGTAGGTTCAGACTGTTAATATGCGTCAAGGACACGTATGTCTCCTACAGCAACAGTTCACTTCAATATAATAATAATAATAATATGCCATTTAGCAGACGCTTTTATCCAAAGCGACTTACAGTCATGGGTGCATACATTTAACATAACCCAATTGAGATGGTTTGGGATGAGTCGGACCGCAGAGTGAAGGAAAAGCAGCCAACAAGTGCTCAGCGTATGTGGGAACTCCTTCAAGACTGTTGGAAAAGCATTTCATTTGACTACCTCATGAAGCTGGTTGAGAGAATGCCAAGCTGTCATCAAGGCAAAGGGTGGCTCCTTTCAAGAATCTAAAATCTAAAATATATCTTGATTTGTTTAACACTTTGTTGGTTACTACATGATTCAAAATCTGTTATTTCATAGTTTTGATGTCTTCACTATTATTCTACAATGTAGAAAATAGTAAAAATAAAGAAAAACCCTTGAATGAGTAGGTGTTCTAAAACTTTTGACTGGTACTGTATATAGATATCTTTGTATATTTCCTGGTACTGTATATCGATATCTTTGTATATTTCCTGGTACTGTATATAGATATCTTTGTATATTTCCTGGTACTGTATATAGATATCTTTGTATATTTCCTGGTATTGTATATAGATATCTTTGTATATTTCCTGGTACTGTATATACATACATACACACACATAAAGGCCCAGACTGCCAATACATTCTCTAGTAGAGCTGAGCGATGAACAGACATTTCAGGTGGGTTTCTGTTATTCAACAACTAATTGACCGACCTTGGTTCAATTACTTCAATTACATTTCGTTTTGGGGTTCTTTGAGAGTCCAACACAGGAGTTGTAGTTTTTATCAAGCAAATATTCAACCCAGAGAGGAGACAGAGACACAACTAGGAGACAGAGGGACAGAGACACAACTAGGAGAGAGAGGGACAGAGACACAACTAGGAGACAGAGGGACAGAGACACAACTAGGAGAGAGAGGAGACAGAAACACAACTAGGAGAGAGAGGGACAGAGACACAACTAGGAGACAGAGGGACAGAGACACAACTAGGAGAGAGAGGAGACAGAGACACAACTAGGAGAGAGAGGGACAGAGACACAACTAGGAGAGAGAGGGACAGAGACACAACTAGGAGAGAGAGGGACAGAGACACAACTAGGAGAGAGAGGAGACAGAGACACAACTAGGAGACAGAGGGACAGAGACACAACTAGGAGACAGAGGGACAGAGACACAACTAGGAGAGAGAGGAGACAGAGACACAACTAGGAGAGAGAGGAGACAGAGACACAACTAGGAGAGAGAGGAGACAGAGCCACAACTAGGAGACAGAGGGACAGAGACACAACTAGGAGAGAGAGGAGACAGAGACACAACTAGGAGACAGAAACACAACTAGGAGAGAGAGGGACAGAGACACAACTAGGAGAGAGAGGGACAGAGACACAACTAGGAGAGAGAGGGACAGAGACACAACTAGGAGAGAGAGAGACAGAGACACAACTAGGAGAGAGAGGGACAGAGACACAACTAGGAGACAGAGGGACAGAGACACTAGGAGAGAGAGGAGACAGAGACACAACTAGGAGAGAGAGGGACAGAGACACAACTAGGAGAGAGAGGGACAGAGACACAACTAGGAGAGAGAGGGACAGAGACACAACTAGGAGAGAGAGGAGACAGAGACACAACTAGGAGAGAGAGGAGACAGAGACACAACTAGGAGAGAGAGGGACAGAGACACAACTAGGAGAGAGATGAGACAGAGACACAACTAGGAGACAGAGGGACAGAGACACAACTAGGAGAGAGAGGAGACAGAGACACAACTAGGAGAGAGAGGGACAGAGACACAACTAGGAGACAGAGGGACAGAGACACAACTAGGAGAGAGAGGAGACAGAGACACAACTAGGAGAGAGAGGAGACAGAGACACAACTAGGAGAGAGAGGGACAGAGACACAACTAGGAGACAGAGGGACAGAGACACAACTAGGAGAGAGAGGAGACAGAGACACAACTAGGAGAGAGAGGGACAGAGACACAACTAGGAGAGAGAGGGACAGAGACACAACTAGGAGAGAGAGGAGACAGAGACACAACTAGGAGAGAGAGGAGACAGAGACACAACTAGGAGAGAGAGGAGACAGAGACACAACTAGGAGAGAGAGGGACAGAGACACAACTGGGAGAGAGAGGAGACAGAGACACAACTAGGAGAGAGAGGGACAGAGACACAACTAGGAGACAGAGGGACAGAGACACAACTAGGAGAGAGAGGGGACAGAGACACAACTAGAAGACAGAGGGACAGAGACACAACTGGGAGAGAGAGGAGACAGAGACACAACTAGGAGAGAGAGGGACAGAGACACAACTAGGAGAGAGAGGGACAGAGACACAACTAGGAGAGAGAGGGACAGAGACACAACTAGGAGAGAGAGGAGACAGAGACACAACTAGGAGAGAGAGGAGACAGAGACACAACTAGGAGAGAGAGGAGACAGAGACACAACTAGGAGACAGAGGGACAGAGACACAACTAGGAGACAGAGGGACAGAGACACAACTAGGAGAGAGAGGAGACAGAGACACAACTAGGAGACAGAGGGACAGAGACACAACTAGGAGAGAGAGGGACAGAGACACAACTAGGAGACAGAGGGACAGAGACACAACTAGGAGAGAGAGGGACAGAGACACAACTAGGAGACAGAGGGACAGAGACACAACTAGGAGACAGAGGGACAGAGACACAACTAGGAGACAGAGGGACAGAGACACAACTAGGAGAGAGAGGAGACAGAGACACAACTAGGAGAGAGAGGAGACAGAGACACAACTAGGAGAGAGAGGAGACAGAGCCACAACTAGGAGACAGAGGGACAGAGACACAACTAGGAGAGAGAGGAGACAGAGACACAACTAGGAGACAGAAACACAACTAGGAGAGAGAGGGACAGAGACACAACTAGGAGAGAGAGGGACAGAGACACAACTAGGAGAGAGAGGGACAGAGACACAACTAGGAGAGAGAGAGACAGAGACACAACTAGGAGAGAGAGGGACAGAGACACAACTAGGAGACAGAGGGACAGAGACACTAGGAGAGAGAGGAGACAGAGACACAACTAGGAGAGAGAGGGACAGAGACACAACTAGGAGAGAGAGGGACAGAGACACAACTAGGAGAGAGAGGGACAGAGACACAACTAGGAGAGAGAGGAGACAGAGACACAACTAGGAGAGAGAGGAGACAGAGACACAACTAGGAGAGAGAGGGACAGAGACACAACTAGGAGAGAGATGAGACAGAGACACAACTAGGAGACAGAGGGACAGAGACACAACTAGGAGAGAGAGGAGACAGAGACACAACTAGGAGAGAGAGGGACAGAGACACAACTAGGAGACAGAGGGACAGAGACACAACTAGGAGAGAGAGGAGACAGAGACACAACTAGGAGAGAGAGGAGACAGAGACACAACTAGGAGAGAGAGGGACAGAGACACAACTAGGAGACAGAGGGACAGAGACACAACTAGGAGAGAGAGGAGACAGAGACACAACTAGGAGAGAGAGGGACAGAGACACAACTAGGAGAGAGAGGGACAGAGACACAACTAGGAGAGAGAGGAGACAGAGACACAACTAGGAGAGAGAGGAGACAGAGACACAACTAGGAGAGAGAGGAGACAGAGACACAACTAGGAGAGAGAGGGACAGAGACACAACTGGGAGAGAGAGGAGACAGAGACACAACTAGGAGAGAGAGGGACAGAGACACAACTAGGAGACAGAGGGACAGAGACACAACTAGGAGAGAGAGGGGACAGAGACACAACTAGAAGACAGAGGGACAGAGACACAACTGGGAGAGAGAGGAGACAGAGACACAACTAGGAGAGAGAGGGACAGAGACACAACTAGGAGAGAGAGGGACAGAGACACAACTAGGAGAGAGAGGGACAGAGACACAACTAGGAGAGAGAGGAGACAGAGACACAACTAGGAGAGAGAGGAGACAGAGACACAACTAGGAGAGAGAGGAGACAGAGACACAACTAGGAGACAGAGGGACAGAGACACAACTAGGAGACAGAGGGACAGAGACACAACTAGGAGAGAGAGGAGACAGAGACACAACTAGGAGACAGAGGGACAGAGACACAACTAGGAGAGAGAGGGACAGAGACACAACTAGGAGACAGAGGGACAGAGACACAACTAGGAGAGAGAGGGACAGAGACACAACTAGGAGACAGAGGGACAGAGACACAACTAGGAGACAGAGGGACAGAGACACAACTAGGAGACAGAGGGACAGAGACACAACTAGGAGAGAGAGGAGACAGAGACACAACTAGGAGAGAGAGGAGACAGAGACACAACTAGGAGAGAGAGGAGACAGAGCCACAACTAGGAGACAGAGGGACAGAGACACAACTAGGAGAGAGAGGAGACAGAGACACAACTAGGAGACAGAAACACAACTAGGAGAGAGAGGGACAGAGACACAACTAGGAGAGAGAGGGACAGAGACACAACTAGGAGAGAGAGGGACAGAGACACAACTAGGAGAGAGAGAGACAGAGACACAACTAGGAGAGAGAGGGACAGAGACACAACTAGGAGACAGAGGGACAGAGACACTAGGAGAGAGAGGAGACAGAGACACAACTAGGAGAGAGAGGGACAGAGACACAACTAGGAGAGAGAGGGACAGAGACACAACTAGGAGAGAGAGGGACAGAGACACAACTAGGAGAGAGAGGAGACAGAGACACAACTAGGAGAGAGAGGAGACAGAGACACAACTAGGAGAGAGAGGGACAGAGACACAACTAGGAGAGAGATGAGACAGAGACACAACTAGGAGACAGAGGGACAGAGACACAACTAGGAGAGAGAGGAGACAGAGACACAACTAGGAGAGAGAGGGACAGAGACACAACTAGGAGACAGAGGGACAGAGACACAACTAGGAGAGAGAGGAGACAGAGACACAACTAGGAGAGAGAGGAGACAGAGACACAACTAGGAGAGAGAGGGACAGAGACACAACTAGGAGACAGAGGGACAGAGACACAACTAGGAGAGAGAGGAGACAGAGACACAACTAGGAGAGAGAGGGACAGAGACACAACTAGGAGAGAGAGGGACAGAGACACAACTAGGAGAGAGAGGAGACAGAGACACAACTAGGAGAGAGAGGAGACAGAGACACAACTAGGAGAGAGAGGAGACAGAGACACAACTAGGAGAGAGAGGGACAGAGACACAACTGGGAGAGAGAGGAGACAGAGACACAACTAGGAGAGAGAGGGACAGAGACACAACTAGGAGACAGAGGGACAGAGACACAACTAGGAGAGAGAGGGGACAGAGACACAACTAGAAGACAGAGGGACAGAGACACAACTGGGAGAGAGAGGAGACAGAGACACAACTAGGAGAGAGAGGGACAGAGACACAACTAGGAGAGAGAGGGACAGAGACACAACTAGGAGAGAGAGGGACAGAGACACAACTAGGAGAGAGAGGAGACAGAGACACAACTAGGAGAGAGAGGAGACAGAGACACAACTAGGAGAGAGAGGAGACAGAGACACAACTAGGAGACAGAGGGACAGAGACACAACTAGGAGACAGAGGGACAGAGACACAACTAGGAGAGAGAGGAGACAGAGACACAACTAGGAGACAGAGGGACAGAGACACAACTAGGAGAGAGAGGGACAGAGACACAACTAGGAGACAGAGGGACAGAGACACAACTAGGAGAGAGAGGGACAGAGACACAACTAGGAGACAGAGGGACAGAGACACAACTAGGAGACAGAGGGACAGAGACACAACTAGGAGACAGAGGGACAGAGACACAACTAGGAGAGAGAGGAGACAGAGACACAACTAGGAGAGAGAGGAGACAGAGACACAACTAGGAGAGAGAGGAGACAGAGCCACAACTAGGAGACAGAGGGACAGAGACACAACTAGGAGAGAGAGGAGACAGAGACACAACTAGGAGACAGAAACACAACTAGGAGAGAGAGGGACAGAGACACAACTAGGAGAGAGAGGGACAGAGACACAACTAGGAGAGAGAGGGACAGAGACACAACTAGGAGAGAGAGAGACAGAGACACAACTAGGAGAGAGAGGGACAGAGACACAACTAGGAGACAGAGGGACAGAGACACTAGGAGAGAGAGGAGACAGAGACACAACTAGGAGAGAGAGGGACAGAGACACAACTAGGAGAGAGAGGGACAGAGACACAACTAGGAGAGAGAGGGACAGAGACACAACTAGGAGAGAGAGGAGACAGAGACACAACTAGGAGAGAGAGGAGACAGAGACACAACTAGGAGAGAGAGGGACAGAGACACAACTAGGAGAGAGATGAGACAGAGACACAACTAGGAGACAGAGGGACAGAGACACAACTAGGAGAGAGAGGAGACAGAGACACAACTAGGAGAGAGAGGGACAGAGACACAACTAGGAGACAGAGGGACAGAGACACAACTAGGAGAGAGAGGAGACAGAGACACAACTAGGAGAGAGAGGAGACAGAGACACAACTAGGAGAGAGAGGGACAGAGACACAACTAGGAGACAGAGGGACAGAGACACAACTAGGAGAGAGAGGAGACAGAGACACAACTAGGAGAGAGAGGGACAGAGACACAACTAGGAGAGAGAGGGACAGAGACACAACTAGGAGAGAGAGGAGACAGAGACACAACTAGGAGAGAGAGGAGACAGAGACACAACTAGGAGAGAGAGGAGACAGAGACACAACTAGGAGAGAGAGGGACAGAGACACAACTGGGAGAGAGAGGAGACAGAGACACAACTAGGAGAGAGAGGGACAGAGACACAACTAGGAGACAGAGGGACAGAGACACAACTAGGAGAGAGAGGGGACAGAGACACAACTAGAAGACAGAGGGACAGAGACACAACTGGGAGAGAGAGGAGACAGAGACACAACTAGGAGAGAGAGGGACAGAGACACAACTAGGAGAGAGAGGGACAGAGACACAACTAGGAGAGAGAGGGACAGAGACACAACTAGGAGAGAGAGGAGACAGAGACACAACTAGGAGAGAGAGGAGACAGAGACACAACTAGGAGAGAGAGGAGACAGAGACACAACTAGGAGACAGAGGGACAGAGACACAACTAGGAGACAGAGGGACAGAGACACAACTAGGAGAGAGAGGAGACAGAGACACAACTAGGAGACAGAGGGACAGAGACACAACTAGGAGAGAGAGGGACAGAGACACAACTAGGAGACAGAGGGACAGAGACACAACTAGGAGAGAGAGGGACAGAGACACAACTAGGAGACAGAGGGACAGAGACACAACTAGGAGACAGAGGGACAGAGACACAACTAGGAGACAGAGGGACAGAGACACAACTAGGAGAGAGAGGAGACAGAGACACAACTAGGAGAGAGAGGAGACAGAGACACAACTAGGAGAGAGAGGAGACAGAGCCACAACTAGGAGACAGAGGGACAGAGACACAACTAGGAGAGAGAGGAGACAGAGACACAACTAGGAGACAGAAACACAACTAGGAGAGAGAGGGACAGAGACACAACTAGGAGAGAGAGGGACAGAGACACAACTAGGAGAGAGAGGGACAGAGACACAACTAGGAGAGAGAGAGACAGAGACACAACTAGGAGAGAGAGGGACAGAGACACAACTAGGAGACAGAGGGACAGAGACACTAGGAGAGAGAGGAGACAGAGACACAACTAGGAGAGAGAGGGACAGAGACACAACTAGGAGAGAGAGGGACAGAGACACAACTAGGAGAGAGAGGGACAGAGACACAACTAGGAGAGAGAGGAGACAGAGACACAACTAGGAGAGAGAGGAGACAGAGACACAACTAGGAGAGAGAGGGACAGAGACACAACTAGGAGAGAGATGAGACAGAGACACAACTAGGAGACAGAGGGACAGAGACACAACTAGGAGACAGAGGGACAGAGACACAACTAGGAGAGAGAGGGGACAGAGACACAACTAGAAGACAGAGGGACAGAGACACAACTGGGAGAGAGAGGAGACAGAGACACAACTAGGAGAGAGAGGGACAGAGACACAACTAGGAGAGAGAGGGACAGAGACACAACTAGGAGAGAGAGGGACAGAGACACAACTAGGAGAGAGAGGAGACAGAGACACAACTAGGAGAGAGAGGAGACAGAGACACAACTAGGAGAGAGAGGAGACAGAGACACAACTAGGAGACAGAGGGACAGAGACACAACTAGGAGACAGAGGGACAGAGACACAACTAGGAGAGAGAGGAGACAGAGACACAACTAGGAGACAGAGGGACAGAGACACAACTAGGAGAGAGAGGGACAGAGACACAACTAGGAGACAGAGGGACAGAGACACAACTAGGAGAGAGAGGGACAGAGACACAACTAGGAGACAGAGGGACAGAGACACAACTAGGAGACAGAGGGACAGAGACACAACTAGGAGACAGAGGGACAGAGACACAACTAGGAGAGAGAGGAGACAGAGACACAACTAGGAGAGAGAGGAGACAGAGACACAACTAGGAGAGAGAGGAGACAGAGCCACAACTAGGAGACAGAGGGACAGAGACACAACTAGGAGAGAGAGGAGACAGAGACACAACTAGGAGACAGAAACACAACTAGGAGAGAGAGGGACAGAGACACAACTAGGAGAGAGAGGGACAGAGACACAACTAGGAGAGAGAGGGACAGAGACACAACTAGGAGAGAGAGAGACAGAGACACAACTAGGAGAGAGAGGGACAGAGACACAACTAGGAGACAGAGGGACAGAGACACTAGGAGAGAGAGGAGACAGAGACACAACTAGGAGAGAGAGGGACAGAGACACAACTAGGAGAGAGAGGGACAGAGACACAACTAGGAGAGAGAGGGACAGAGACACAACTAGGAGAGAGAGGAGACAGAGACACAACTAGGAGAGAGAGGAGACAGAGACACAACTAGGAGAGAGAGGGACAGAGACACAACTAGGAGAGAGATGAGACAGAGACACAACTAGGAGACAGAGGGACAGAGACACAACTAGGAGAGAGAGGAGACAGAGACACAACTAGGAGAGAGAGGGACAGAGACACAACTAGGAGACAGAGGGACAGAGACACAACTAGGAGAGAGAGGAGACAGAGACACAACTAGGAGAGAGAGGAGACAGAGACACAACTAGGAGAGAGAGGGACAGAGACACAACTAGGAGACAGAGGGACAGAGACACAACTAGGAGAGAGAGGAGACAGAGACACAACTAGGAGAGAGAGGGACAGAGACACAACTAGGAGAGAGAGGGACAGAGACACAACTAGGAGAGAGAGGAGACAGAGACACAACTAGGAGAGAGAGGAGACAGAGACACAACTAGGAGAGAGAGGAGACAGAGACACAACTAGGAGAGAGAGGGACAGAGACACAACTGGGAGAGAGAGGAGACAGAGACACAACTAGGAGAGAGAGGGACAGAGACACAACTAGGAGACAGAGGGACAGAGACACAACTAGGAGAGAGAGGGGACAGAGACACAACTAGAAGACAGAGGGACAGAGACACAACTGGGAGAGAGAGGAGACAGAGACACAACTAGGAGAGAGAGGGACAGAGACACAACTAGGAGAGAGAGGGACAGAGACACAACTAGGAGAGAGAGGGACAGAGACACAACTAGGAGAGAGAGGAGACAGAGACACAACTAGGAGAGAGAGGAGACAGAGACACAACTAGGAGAGAGAGGAGACAGAGACACAACTAGGAGACAGAGGGACAGAGACACAACTAGGAGACAGAGGGACAGAGACACAACTAGGAGAGAGAGGAGACAGAGACACAACTAGGAGACAGAGGGACAGAGACACAACTAGGAGAGAGAGGGACAGAGACACAACTAGGAGACAGAGGGACAGAGACACAACTAGGAGAGAGAGGGACAGAGACACAACTAGGAGACAGAGGGACAGAGACACAACTAGGAGACAGAGGGACAGAGACACAACTAGGAGACAGAGGGACAGAGACACAACTAGGAGAGAGAGGAGACAGAGACACAACTAGGAGAGAGAGGAGACAGAGACACAACTAGGAGAGAGAGGAGACAGAGCCACAACTAGGAGACAGAGGGACAGAGACACAACTAGGAGAGAGAGGAGACAGAGACACAACTAGGAGACAGAAACACAACTAGGAGAGAGAGGGACAGAGACACAACTAGGAGAGAGAGGGACAGAGACACAACTAGGAGAGAGAGGGACAGAGACACAACTAGGAGAGAGAGAGACAGAGAGACAACTAGGAGAGAGAGGGACAGAGACACAACTAGGAGACAGAGGGACAGAGACACTAGGAGAGAGAGGAGACAGAGACACAACTAGGAGAGAGAGGGACAGAGACACAACTAGGAGAGAGAGGGACAGAGACACAACTAGGAGAGAGAGGGACAGAGACACAACTAGGAGAGAGAGGAGACAGAGACACAACTAGGAGAGAGAGGAGACAGAGACACAACTAGGAGAGAGAGGGACAGAGACACAACTAGGAGAGAGATGAGACAGAGACACAACTAGGAGACAGAGGGACAGAGACACAACTAGGAGAGAGAGGAGACAGAGACACAACTAGGAGAGAGAGGGACAGAGACACAACTAGGAGACAGAGGGACAGAGACACAACTAGGAGAGAGAGGAGACAGAGACACAACTAGGAGAGAGAGGAGACAGAGACACAACTAGGAGAGAGAGGGACAGAGACACAACTAGGAGACAGAGGGACAGAGACACAACTAGGAGAGAGAGGAGACAGAGACACAACTAGGAGAGAGAGGGACAGAGACACAACTAGGAGAGAGAGGGACAGAGACACAACTAGGAGAGAGAGGAGACAGAGACACAACTAGGAGAGAGAGGAGACAGAGACACAACTAGGAGAGAGAGGAGACAGAGACACAACTAGGAGAGAGAGGGACAGAGACACAACTAGGAGAGAGAGGAGACAGAGACACAACTAGGAGAGAGAGGGACAGAGACACAACTAGGAGACAGAGGGACAGAGACACAACTAGGAGAGAGAGGGGACAGAGACACAACTAGAAGACAGAGGGACAGAGACACAACTGGGAGAGAGAGGAGACAGAGACACAACTAGGAGAGAGAGGGACAGAGACACAACTAGGAGAGAGAGGGACAGAGACACAACTAGGAGAGAGAGGGACAGAGACACAACTAGGAGAGAGAGGAGACAGAGACACAACTAGGAGAGAGAGGAGACAGAGACACAACTAGGAGAGAGAGGAGACAGAGACACAACTAGGAGACAGAGGGACAGAGACACAACTAGGAGACAGAGGGACAGAGACACAACTAGGAGAGAGAGGAGACAGAGACACAACTAGGAGACAGAGGGACAGAGACACAACTAGGAGAGAGAGGGACAGAGACACAACTAGGAGACAGAGGGACAGAGACACAACTAGGAGAGAGAGGGACAGAGACACAACTAGGAGACAGAGGGACAGAGACACAACTAGGAGACAGAGGGACAGAGACACAACTAGGAGACAGAGGGACAGAGACACAACTAGGAGAGAGAGGAGACAGAGACACAACTAGGAGAGAGAGGAGACAGAGACACAACTAGGAGAGAGAGGAGACAGAGCCACAACTAGGAGACAGAGGGACAGAGACACAACTAGGAGAGAGAGGAGACAGAGACACAACTAGGAGACAGAAACACAACTAGGAGAGAGAGGGACAGAGACACAACTAGGAGAGAGAGGGACAGAGACACAACTAGGAGAGAGAGGGACAGAGACACAACTAGGAGAGAGAGGAGACAGAGACACAACTAGGAGAGAGAGGGACAGAGACACAACTAGGAGACAGAGGGACAGAGACACACTAGGAGAGAGAGGAGACAGAGACACAACTAGGAGAGAGAGGGACAGAGACACAACTAGGAGAGAGAGGGACAGAGACACAACTAGGAGAGAGAGGGACAGAGACACAACTAGGAGAGAGAGGAGACAGAGACACAACTAGGAGAGAGAGGAGACAGAGACACAACTAGGAGAGAGAGGGACAGAGACACAACTAGGAGAGAGATGAGACAGAGACACAACTAGGAGACAGAGGGACAGAGACACAACTAGGAGAGAGAGGAGACAGAGACACAACTAGGAGAGAGAGGGACAGAGACACAACTAGGAGACAGAGGGACAGAGACACAACTAGGAGAGAGAGGAGACAGAGACACAACTAGGAGAGAGAGGAGACAGAGACACAACTAGGAGAGAGAGGGACAGAGACACAACTAGGAGACAGAGGGACAGAGACACAACTAGGAGAGAGAGGAGACAGAGACACAACTAGGAGAGAGAGGGACAGAGACACAACTAGGAGAGAGAGGGACAGAGACACAACTAGGAGAGAGAGGAGACAGAGACACAACTAGGAGAGAGAGGAGACAGAGACACAACTAGGAGAGAGAGGAGACAGAGACACAACTAGGAGAGAGAGGGACAGAGACACAACTAGGGAGAGAGAGGAGACAGAGACACAACTAGGAGAGAGAGGGACAGAGACACAACTAGGAGACAGAGGGACAGAGACACAACTAGGAGAGAGAGGGGACAGAGACACAACTAGAGACAGAGGGACAGAGACACAACTGGGAGAGAGAGGAGACAGAGACACAACTAGGAGAGAGAGGGACAGAGACACAACTAGGAGAGAGAGGGACAGAGACACAACTAGGAGAGAGAGGGACAGAGACACAACTAGGAGAGAGAGGAGACAGAGACACAACTAGAGAGAGGAGACAGAGACACAACTAGGAGAGAGAGGAGACAGAGACACAACTAGGAGACAGAGGGACAGAGACACAACTAGGAGACAGAGGGACAGAGACACAACTAGGAGAGAGAGGAGACAGAGACACAACTAGGAGACAGAGGGACAGAGACACAACTAGGAGAGAGAGGGACAGAGACACAACTAGGAGACAGAGGGACAGAGACACAACTAGGAGAGAGAGGGACAGAGACACAACTAGGAGACAGAGGGACAGAGACACAACTAGGAGACAGAGGGACAGAGACACAACTAGGAGACAGAGGGACAGAGACACAACTAGGAGAGAGAGGAGACAGAGACACAACTAGGAGAGAGAGGAGACAGAGACACAACTAGGAGAGAGAGGAGACAGAGCCACAACTAGGAGACAGAGGGACAGAGACACAACTAGGAGAGAGAGGAGACAGAGACACAACTAGGAGACAGAAACACAACTAGGAGAGAGAGGGACAGAGACACAACTAGGAGAGAGAGGGACAGAGACACAACTAGGAGAGAGAGGGACAGAGACACAACTAGGAGAGAGAGAGACAGAGACACAACTAGGAGAGAGAGGGACAGAGACACAACTAGGAGACAGAGGGACAGAGACACTAGGAGAGAGAGGAGACAGAGACACAACTAGGAGAGAGAGGGACAGAGACACAACTAGGAGAGAGAGGGACAGAGACACAACTAGGAGAGAGAGGGACAGAGACACAACTAGGAGAGAGAGGAGACAGAGACACAACTAGGAGAGAGAGGAGACAGAGACACAACTAGGAGAGAGAGGGACAGAGACACAACTAGGAGAGAGATGAGACAGAGACACAACTAGGAGACAGAGGGACAGAGACACAACTAGGAGAGAGAGGAGACAGAGACACAACTAGGAGAGAGAGGGACAGAGACACAACTAGGAGACAGAGGGACAGAGACACAACTAGGAGAGAGAGGAGACAGAGACACAACTAGGAGAGAGAGGAGACAGAGACACAACTAGGAGAGAGAGGACAGAGACACAACTAGGAGACAGAGGGACAGAGACACAACTAGGAGAGAGAGGAGACAGAGACACAACTAGGAGAGAGAGGGACAGAGACACAACTAGGAGAGAGAGGGACAGAGACACAACTAGGAGAGAGAGGAGACAGAGACACAACTAGGAGAGAGAGGAGACAGAGACACAACTAGGAGAGAGAGGAGACAGAGACACAACTAGGAGAGAGAGGGACAGAGACACAACTGGGAGAGAGAGGAGACAGAGACACAACTAGGAGAGAGAGGGACAGAGACACAACTAGGAGACAGAGGGACAGAGACACAACTAGGAGAGAGAGGGGACAGAGACACAACTAGAAGACAGAGGGACAGAGACACAACTGGGAGAGAGAGGAGACAGAGACACAACTAGGAGAGAGAGGGACAGAGACACAACTAGGAGAGAGAGGGACAGAGACACAACTAGGAGAGAGAGGGACAGAGACACAACTAGGAGAGAGAGGAGACAGAGACACAACTAGGAGAGAGAGGAGACAGAGACACAACTAGGAGAGAGAGGAGACAGAGACACAACTAGGAGACAGAGGGACAGAGACACAACTAGGAGACAGAGGGACAGAGACACAACTAGGAGAGAGAGGAGACAGAGACACAACTAGGAGACAGAGGGACAGAGACACAACTAGGAGAGAGAGGGACAGAGACACAACTAGGAGACAGAGGGACAGAGACACAACTAGGAGAGAGAGGGACAGAGACACAACTAGGAGACAGAGGGACAGAGACACAACTAGGAGACAGAGGGACAGAGACACAACTAGGAGACAGAGGGACAGAGACACAACTAGGAGAGAGAGGAGACAGAGACACAACTAGGAGAGAGAGGAGACAGAGACACAACTAGGAGAGAGAGGAGACAGAGCCACAACTAGGAGACAGAGGGACAGAGACACAACTAGGAGAGAGAGGAGACAGAGACACAACTAGGAGACAGAAACACAACTAGGAGAGAGAGGGACAGAGACACAACTAGGAGAGAGAGGGACAGAGACACAACTAGGAGAGAGAGGGACAGAGACACAACTAGGAGAGAGAGAGACAGAGACACAACTAGGAGAGAGAGGGACAGAGACACAACTAGGAGACAGAGGGACAGAGACACTAGGAGAGAGAGGAGACAGAGACACAACTAGGAGAGAGAGGGACAGAGACACAACTAGGAGAGAGAGGGACAGAGACACAACTAGGAGAGAGAGGGACAGAGACACAACTAGGAGAGAGAGGAGACAGAGACACAACTAGGAGAGAGAGGAGACAGAGACACAACTAGGAGAGAGAGGGACAGAGACACAACTAGGAGAGAGATGAGACAGAGACACAACTAGGAGACAGAGGGACAGAGACACAACTAGGAGAGAGAGGAGACAGAGACACAACTAGGAGAGAGAGGGACAGAGACACAACTAGGAGACAGAGGGACAGAGACACAACTAGGAGAGAGAGGAGACAGAGACACAACTAGGAGAGAGAGGAGACAGAGACACAACTAGGAGAGAGAGGGACAGAGACACAACTAGGAGACAGAGGGACAGAGACACAACTAGGAGAGAGAGGAGACAGAGACACAACTAGGAGAGAGAGGGACAGAGACACAACTAGGAGAGAGAGGGACAGAGACACAACTAGGAGAGAGAGGAGACAGAGACACAACTAGGAGAGAGAGGAGACAGAGACACAACTAGGAGAGAGAGGAGACAGAGACACAACTAGGAGAGAGAGGGACAGAGACACAACTGGGAGAGAGAGGAGACAGAGACACAACTAGGAGAGAGAGGGACAGAGACACAACTAGGAGACAGAGGGACAGAGACACAACTAGGAGAGAGAGGGGACAGAGACACAACTAGAAGACAGAGGGACAGAGACACAACTGGGAGAGAGAGGAGACAGAGACACAACTAGGAGAGAGAGGGACAGAGACACAACTAGGAGAGAGAGGACAGAGACACAACTAGGAGAGAGAGGGACAGAGACACAACTAGGAGAGAGAGGAGACAGAGACACAACTAGGAGAGAGAGGAGACAGAGACACAACTAGGAGAGAGAGGAGACAGAGACACAACTAGGAGACAGAGGGACAGAGACACAACTAGGAGACAGAGGGACAGAGACACAACTAGGAGAGAGAGGAGACAGAGACACAACTAGGAGACAGAGGGACAGAGACACAACTAGGAGAGAGAGGGACAGAGACACAACTAGGAGACAGAGGGACAGAGACACAACTAGGAGAGAGAGGGACAGAGACACAACTAGGAGACAGAGGGACAGAGACACAACTAGGAGACAGAGGGACAGAGACACAACTAGGAGACAGAGGGACAGAGACACAACTAGGAGAGAGAGGAGACAGAGACACAACTAGGAGAGAGAGGAGACAGAGACACAACTAGGAGAGAGAGGAGACAGAGCCACAACTAGGAGAGAGGGACAGACACAAGGAGACAGAGACACAACTAGGAGAGAGAGGAGACAGAGACACAACTAGGAGACAGAAACACAACTAGGAGAGAGAGGGACAGAGACACAACTAGGAGAGAGAGGGACAGAGACACAACTAGGAGAGAGAGGGACAGAGACACAACTAGGAGAGAGAGAGACAGAGACACAACTAGGAGAGAGAGGGACAGAGACACAACTAGGAGACAGAGGGACAGAGACACTAGGAGAGAGAGGAGACAGAGACACAACTAGGAGAGAGAGGGACAGAGACACAACTAGGAGAGAGAGGGACAGAGACACAACTAGGAGAGAGAGGGACAGAGACACAACTAGGAGAGAGAGGAGACAGAGACACAACTAGGAGAGAGAGGAGACAGAGACACAACTAGGAGAGAGAGGGACA
>NW_028163832.1:0-30262 GCF_964263955.1 Coregonus lavaretus | reverse complement strand
CATAAAGCCTCTCAGAGTAGGACTGCTGATCTGGGATCAGTTTAGCCTTTTGGATCGTAATGAATGAATGTGATTTACATGGACCGAGGGGACCTGTTCCTAGATCAGCACTCGATATTAGGAGTAGGTTTAGTCTGAACATCTGTTTCTCTCTTAATAATTATGTTGAATTACGTCAGAATGACGATGTGAAACTTCAAGCTACAAATCGCTGGTCCAGTTCAACAACATTCCTATCAGTTGGGCATGCTACCTCCCAGCCTCCCTCCTGTCCATGGGAAAGAAAAAGGTCGCTGTCAGTAACGATGGATCAGATTTAATCTCAAATCAGACAAACCTGTAGAAATAAAGGTTAGTAGTCCATATCATATCTAGAATCAACAATAACACAGATTGCAATCTGGTGCCTTGTGAATTTTGGAGGAATATTTGTTTAATCTGCAACATCAAGTAGTGTGTCCAGCCACTCCGCCCAGAGTGGGTGAAAACGCACTTTGGTGATGACATTTCACTTCCTTATGTTATAAAATACATTTTACCAAGAGAAATAGGATTCTTCATGTTCTGAATCGTTCAGTCTTTCTCTAACATTCATCAACATTATATCCAAAAAGTCGGATTTCGTAACCTGATACATCCGACAATAAACACTGAGCTGAATTAAAAGTAAAAGTATTTGAAAAGAAAAACACGCTTGTTTTTGTGAGAAATCTTCTAAAAAGAACTGGAATTTCGAATTAATATAAAAAGCGTATACTAAAATATGAAAATACTACATGACATGCAGATTGGAGTAGAAAGATTATGAATTCAATGGGAAAGTGAGCCTGTCAGGTAGCCAGCCAGGTAGCCAGCCAGGTAGCCAGTCAGGTAGCCAGCCAGGTAGCCAGCCAGGTAGCCAGCCAGGTAGCCAGTCAGGTAGCCAGCCAGGTAGCCAGCCAGGTAGCCAGCCAGGTAGCCTGTCAGGTAGCCAGCCAGGTAGCCAGCCAGGTAGCCAGCCAGGTAGCCAGTCAGGTAGCCAGCCAGGTAGCCTGTCAGGTAGCCAGCCAGGTAGCCAGCCAGGTAGCCAGCCAGGTAGCCAGCCAGGTAGCCAGCCAGGTAGCCTGTCAGGTAGCCAGCCAGGTAGCCAGCCAGGTAGCCAGCCAGGTAGCCTGTCAGGTAGCCAGCCAGGTAGCCAGCCAGGTAGCCAGCCAGGTAGCCAGCCAGGTAGCCAGCCAGGTAGCCTGTCAGGTAGCCAGCCAGGTAGCCAGCCAGGTAGCCAGCCAGGTAGCCAGCCAGGTAGCCAGCCAGGTAGCCTGTCAGGTAGCCAGCCAGGTAGCCAGCCAGGTAGCCAGCCAGGTAGCCAGTCAGGTAGCCAGCCAGGTAGCCAGCCAGGTAGCCAGCCAGCAGCCTTCATTCTTGCACAGAATCCTGAAGCTGACGTGATGCTACATTTTTCTTTCTTTCTCTGGCCTCCATTGATTTAGTCACCCTAATTCTGGCCATTCTACAAGGGTAAAAACTCCATTGATTTAGTCACCCTAATTCTGGCCATTCTACAAGGGTAAAAACTCCATTGATTTAGTCACCCTAATTCTGGCCATTCTACAAGGGTAAAAACTCTAATAACATTTAAACGGATTATGATAGAGACATGAAGTTTGGACTATTGGTTTTCTTAAAGGATTATATCTAAATTATCAATTGACATATTATTTTACACATTGGTCAAAATATGCATTTTTAATTGGACACCCTAAACCCAGTAGCTTAGTTATTCAATCTTTGATACAGAAAATATGATATTGTACAGGTGAACACTGAAGAGCCCCTTGTATATAATGATATGAGATTTTTCACCTTTTTAAATTAGAAAACGCAGGGACTATGTAAAGTATTACCTTACTAGAGAGAGGAGGAGAGGAGGAGAAGAGGAGAGGAGATGGAGAGAAGAGGAGAGAAGCGAAGAGGAGAGGAGAGGAGTCACGTGAGGCAGACCGCCTTTAGCTCCAGCTCCAGCTAGCTCCACAGGCTAACAGCAGCCAGTGTTTTTCTGGGGCAAACCACAGGGGAGTAGGAGAGAGAAACCGCAACCAGTTAGAGAGGAGGGAAGTAGAGCAGCTAGTATCTGTGTTTCTCTCTACACCTCCCTCACTGTGTGTCTACCTCCTCTCTCTCCACTTCTTCTCTCTCCTCCTCCTCTCTCTCCACCTCCATCTGTGTCCTGTCTCCTCCTCCTCTCTCTCCACCTCCCTCTGTCCTGTCTCTCTCCTCCTCCTCTCTCTCCACCTCCCTCTGTGTCCTGTCTCCTCCTCCTCTCTCTCCACCTCCCTCTGTCCTGTCTCTCTCCTCCTCCTCTCTCTCCACCTCCCTCTGTGTCCTGTCTCTCTCCTCCTCCTCTCTCTCCACTTCTTCTCTCTCCTCCTCCTCTCTCTCCACCTCCATCTGTGTCCTGTCTCCTCCTCCTCTCTCTCCACCTCCCTCTGTCCTGTCTCTCTCCTCCTCCTCTCTCTCCACCTCCTCTGTCCTGTCTCTCTCCTCCTCCTCTCTCTCCACTTCTTCTCTCTCCTCCTCCTCTCTCTCCACCTCCATCTGAGTCCTGTCTCCTCCTCCTCTCTCTCCACCTCCATCTGTGTCCTGTCTCTCTCCTCCTCCTCTCTCTCCACCTCCCTCTGTGTCCTGTCTCCTCCTCCTCTCTCTCCACCTCCCTCTGTGTCCTGTCTCTCTCCTCCTCCTCTCTCTCCACCTCCCTCTGTGTCCTGTCTCCTCCTCCTCTCTCTCCACCTCCCTCTGTGTCCTGTCTCTCTCCCCCTCCTCTCTCTCCACCTCCCTCTGTGTCCTGTCTCCTCCTCCTCTCTCTCCACCTCCCTCTGTGTCCTGTCTCCTCCTCCTCTCTCTCCACCTCCCTCTGTGTCCTGTCTCTCTCCCCCTCCTCTCTCTCCACCTCCCTCTGTGACCTCTCTCTCCACACCTCCCTTCTAGGGTTGGGCGTTATCCAGATTTTCATATCGCCATACCGTCCTTCTCTCACCCCGGGATTTACGGTATTACCGGCTTAGTACACAAGGGGGCGCCAAAAAAGCCCATTGGCCATCTATTACCAGAATGCTAACAACATTTGCACAAGTAATGCACATTTCCATGGAGGCTGCTAGCTAAATATGCTAACGAGCGCAAACGAATATAAATGAATTGCAAAGACAGGCAGTCCAGCTCATAAAGTTATGCATATATAGGTAAGAGCTACCGAATGTCATTTATGGTGAGTTTAGACATTTACAAGCGAATGTGAACGAGAGACATTGTGCAAATGAACAAAGTTTTGACGCATGCTTGTCTGAAGGAAGAACAGTACTGGCTCTGGAGTAGCATGTGTACAAGCTGTGTCTGTTTGGAGTCTGGAGTCGCTAGGGCAACGGGCCTGCCTGCTCTGAGAAGAGGGGGAGGAACAGAGGGGGGAGGAGAAGAGGGGGAGGAGCAGAGGGGGGGGAGGAGAGGGGGGAGGAGAGGGGGAGGAGCAGACTGGCCGAGAACGGAGAGGAGGAAAAGCACAAGGAAATCAAGATATCAGTGGCAGCTATTCAGATAACTCATCTAAAGGGCTTTGACTTCTCAAACTCGGCAGAAAGCTAACACAATATGATTCCTTGTCACCTTATTAATTCAGCCACTTACTTAGATAACTAGCAAGTTAAACTTAGGGGTCGTGTTAATGCAGAATTCTGTGTTTTCTTACGCAGGGCAAAAATATAAAATGCATAAGAAATATCTTGCTGCATTTTGTAAACACAGATCTAAAATGCTTCTTATTGTAATTTCTGCTAGGCATCAGACAGTTCAAATCAAATTAAATCAAATTGTATTTGTCACATGCGCCGAATACAACAAGTGTATGTACAGTGAAATGCTTACTTACAAGCCCTCAACCAACAATGCAGTTTTAAGAAAGAATACCAAAAGAAATCACAAAAAAATACAATATAAAATAATACGAAATAAAAGTAACAAAAAATTAAAGAGCAGCAGTAAAAATAACAATAGCGAGGCTATATACAGGGGGTACCGGTACCGAGTCAATGTGCGGGGGCACCGGTTAGTCGAGGTAATTGTGGTAATATGTACATGTAGGTAGAGTTATTAAAGTGACTATGCATAAATGCACAGTCAGGATGCTCTCGATGGTGCAGCTGTAGAACCTTTTGAGGATCTGAGGACCCCCATGCCAAATCTTTTCAGTCTCATTAGGGGGAATAGGTTTTGTCGTGCCCTCTTCACGACTGTCTTAGTGTGTTTGGACCATGTTAGTTTGTTGGTGATGTGGACACCAAGGAACTTGAAGCTCTCAACTTGCTCCGCTACAGCCCCGTCGATGAGAATGGGGGCGTGCTCGGTGCTCTTCTTTTTCATGTAGTCCACGATCATCTCCTTTGTCTTGATCACATTGAAGGAGAGGTTGTTGTCCTGGCACCACACGGCCAGGTCTCTGACCTCCTCCCTTTAGGCTGTCTCGTCGTTGTCGTTGATCAGGCCTACCACTGTTGTGTCATCGGCAAATGTAATGATGGTGTTGGAGTCGTGCCTGGCCATGCAGTCATGAGTGAACAGGGAGTACAGGACGGGACTGAGCACGCACCCCTGAGGGGCCCCCTTGTTTAAGATCAGCGTGGCAGATGTGTTGTTACCTACCCTTACCACCTGGGGGCGGCCCGTCAGGAAGTCCAGGATCCAGTTGCAGAGGGAGGTGTTTAGTCCCAAGGTCCTTAGCTTAGTGATGAGCTTTGACGGCACTATGTTGTTGAACGCTGAGCTGTAGTCAATGAATAGCATTCTCACATAGGTGTTCCTTTAGTCCAGGTGTGAAAGGGCAGTGTGGAGCGCAATAGAGATTGCATCATCTGTTGGGGCGATATGCAAATTGGAGTGGGTCTAGGGTTTCTGGGATGATGGTGTTGATGTGAGCCATGACCAGCCTTTCAAAGCACTTCATGGCTACAGACGTGAGTGCTACGGGTCGGTGGTCATTTAGGCAGGTTACCTTAGTGTCCTTGGGCACGGGGACTATGGTGGTCTGCTTGAAACACGTTGGTATTACAGACTCAGACAGGGAGAGGTTGAAAATGTCAGTGAAGACACTTGCCAGTTGGTCAGCGCATGCTCGGAGTACACGTCCTGGTAATCCGTGTGTGAATGTTGACCTGTTTAAAAGTCTTACTCACATCGGCTACGGAGAGCGTGATCACACAGTCGTCCGGAACAGCTGATGCTCTCATGCATGTTTCAGTGTTACTTGCCTTGAAGCGAGCATAGAAGTAATTTAGCTCGTCTGGAAGGCTTGTATCACTGGGCAGCTCGCGGCTGTGCTTCCCTTTGTAGTCTGTAACAGTTTTCAAGCCCTGCCACATCCGATGAGCGTCAGAGCCGGTGTAGTACGATTCAATCTTAGTCCTGTATTGACGCTTTGCCAGTTTGATGGTTCGTCGGAGGGCATAGTGGGAGTTTCCGGGTTAGAGTCCCGCTCCTTGAAAGCGGCAGCTCTGCCCTTTAGCTCAGTGCGGATGTTGCATGAATCCATGTCTTCTAGTAGGGGTATGTACGTACAGTCACTGTGGGGACGACGTCATCGATGCACTTATTGATGAAGCCAGTGACTAATGTGGTGTACTCCTCAATGCCATCGGAAGTTCCTGGAACATAATCCAGTCTGTGCCAGCAAAACAGTCCTGTAGCTTAGCATCTGCGTCATCTGACCACTTCTTTATTAACCGAGTCACTGGTGCTTCCTGCTTTAGTTTTTGCTTGTAAGCAGGAATCAGGAGGATATAATTATGGTCAGATTTTCCAAATGGAGGGCGAGGGAACGCTTTGTACGCGTCTCTGTGTGTGGAGTAAAGGTGGTCTAGAGTTTTCCCCCTCTGGTTGCATATTTAACATGCTGGTAGAAATGAGGTAAAAAAATTCATGGATAAGCATTTTATCTTCAGACAGCGTTCTGACCGCTGAGAACCAGCAGACCATTCAAACCGTTTTTGCAATACAAAATTCTCCAGACCTCCAAGGGAGGCGTGACAATGATGTGACATTGGTATGGCAACGCGAGATTAGGGACCAGGTTACAGTTTCATTTTCTCCTGTTTTTTGTACCTACTAAACATAACCGCTCCGTCTCAGTGAGGGGCTAGTCTGTCCAGTCAGTGGAAGCATGCAGTGTCGCTGCCAGCCTGGTCTCACTGGTCAAGCCGATGTGTCTCTGTACTCTCACTGGTCAAGCCGATGTGTCTCTGTACTCTCACTGGTCAAGATGGAGGTCAGCAGTCCTTCAGTCCAGTGTCTGTTTAGCCCACACTTGATAGAGGCTGCATCAGCAAACAACCAGGTGGAGGTGTGGTGTACTTAGGTCAGATATCAGGTGCTTAGGATCCTGATAAGTTATCTTCCTTAACACCAAATGTTGTCAGTAGTTTAAAAAATGTTAAATAGTGTCAATATGTTTATTTCACACTTTGCTTCATCAGCAAACATAACGGTGGACATGTCGCGTGTCCCATTAAAGAAAAGATATGTTAACGTCTTTATCAACTAATGTTGCAATAAGGGTTGGGAAACAGGAATTGACTAGCTATCTGTATAGATTCCCAATGAAGCTTGATACAGAATGTCTCTCTCTCTCTCTCTCTCTCCCTCCCTCAGTGGGCAAGCAGTATGGCCACACACTGAACGCACAGACAGCAACCAGAATAACTGCTCCTCATTTCATAAAAACTCCCAGAATGCATCACCTCTGTGCCAACAGGCTGCAGACGCTGTCCAATCAGAGGGCTATATCACATCACAGACAAAAAGACGCCATGACACAAACAACAGCTATCTAATAAACAGCAGGACTTAAGACCTTTCACTGAGCAGAATCTGTCTTTCATTTCAGGATGTGTTTAACTTCTACCAGTGGCTGAACGCTAGGGAACAGACCAACCAATAGTCTTCTAACCCCCCTAACAACTTCTAAACCCCCTAACAACTTCTAAACCCCCTAACAACTTCTAAAAACCCTAACAACTTCTAAACCCCCCTCACAACTTCTAAACCCCCCTCACAACTTCTAAACCCCCTAACAACTTCTAAACCCCCCTCACAACTTCTAAACCCCCCTCACAACTTCTAAACCCCCTAACAACTTCTAAACCCCCTAACAACTTCTAAACCCCTAACAACTTCAAACCCCCTAACAACTTCTAAACCCCCTAACAACTTCTAAACCCCTAACAACTTCAAACCCCCTAACAACTTATAAACCCCCTAACAACTTCAAACCCCCTAACAACTTCAAACCCCCTAACAACTTCAAACCCCCTAACAACTGTTCCGTGATTTAAAAAAACTAATTAAATCCTGAGACCCAGGGCCCATTCCAATCCTAACACTGATCAGATGAATAATCTACATTTATTAGAAATGGAACAGAAAGACTGTATTCTACTGTATTCAACACACAGAGAATACTGTAGGATACTGTATTCAACACACAGAGAATACTGTAGGCTACTGTATTCAACACACAGAGAATACTGTAGTCTACTGTATTCAACACACAGAGAATACTGTAGTCTACTATATTCAACACACAGAGAATACTGTAGTTTACTATATTCAACACACAGAGAATACTGTAGTCTACTATATTCAACACACAGAGAATACTGTAGTCTACTATATTCAACACACAGAGAATACTGTAGTTTACTATATTCAACACACAGAGAATACTGTAGGCTACTATATTCAACACTAAGGAGCAAGATGCTGTAGCCTCGTCCTCCTCTCGTCCTCCATCTCAGTCCCACTCCTCCTCCTCCTCCTCCTCCTCCTCCTCCTCCCCCTCCCTCTCTCCCTCCTCCCCCTCCTCCTCCTCCTCCTCAGCTCCACCTCCCCCCTCCTCCTCCGTCCTCTCCCTCTTCCTACTCCCTCCTCCTGCTCCTCCTCCTCCTCCTCCTCCTCCTCCTCCTCCTCCTCCCTCCCTCCCTCCTCCCCCTCCTCCTCCTCCCCCCTCCTCCTCCTCAGTCCTCTCCCTCCTCCTCCTCCTCCTCCTCCCTCCCTCCCTCCCTCCTCCTCCTCCTCCTCCTCCTCCTCCACCTCCTCCACCCCCCCCCCCCCTCCCCCTCCTACCTCTTTAGTTCTGTCCAGTTCATTGTGTAGAGCTTGTTTAGAGATCTCCACCTCGATGATCCTCTGTCTCAGCAGCTCATTCTCGTCTTCCGCCCTGGTCCTCTTGTCTTCTACACTCTCCAGCTCGTTGTGCAGACGCACTGACACATCTTTGGCCACCTGCAATGGGGACACAGTCACACGGAGTCATGTGTGACGTGTGACAATAAGAAGTACATAAAACACAGACGGAAGCGGACTTACATTTTACACGCCCAGTCTGGGCCACTCGGTAACAACAACACGTACCTTGAGGTCCTGTTCCAGGTTGCGTAGCAGGTCTCCGTCTACATGTCCAGTCTGGGCCACTCTGAGGCTCTTCTGCTCCGCCTTACGGAGGCGGTACTGGAGGATCCGGCAGTTCTTATTGGAGCGGTCCAGCTCCCTGCGTAACTCCTGCACCTGGTGCACCTCCTCTTCCAGGTAACTGTCCCGCGCCTCCTCCATCTCCACGCGCAGCTCCTCCACTTCATCCTGGGGGGAGAGAGAGAGAGGTTGGCAACTTGAAGATAACCTTTGGATACAACAAGGGGTCATGGTTGTAGAGGGATCTGGCTCTATACTGAAGCATAGTAGCGATCCACAGAGAGCTGTTATCTCTTCAGCCTCCACTGTCCTCTAACAGTTGTTGAATCTTCTTACACACACAGAGGCCCTATGTCAACCACACTCCCACTACAACCAGCAAGACAATATTCATTCATAAGCACACTCACAAGCATGTCATAACAATACATTAGGAATAATGAATTGTGCGAGATCATGTCACCCAGAACACACAGACAGAACGGCTTGGTTTTTAACACTGACAGGTGTTTTCCATTCATCTGTCAAGTAAACGAGTTGACTTCCAACGCTGTCGTTGCTGATTCTGTTCATTAGATCTATTTCCCTCGAGGCAGGTAGTTTAGAGTAGAGTAGAGTACTGTAGAGTAGAGTAGAGTAGAGTAGAGTAGAGTAGAGTAGAGTAGAGTAGAGTAGAGTAGAGTAGAGTAGAGTAGAGTAGAGTAGAGTAGAGTAGGGTAGGGTAGAGTAGGGTAGGGTAGGGTAGGGTAGAGTAGGGTAGGGTAGGGTAGAGTAGGGCATTTGTATTTGTATTTATTAAGGATCCCCATCAGCTACTCTTCCTGGGGACCTGCAACATTAAGACGGTTATATACAGTTTAAAATATTACATGACATTATATTTCATAGCACTTTACCCAATACATTTAGTGTGTTCCCTCAGGCCACTACTCCAAACAAGCAGTGATGAAGCCAATCTCTCTTCCACTCTGAGCCAGGAGAGACTGACATGCCTGTCATTAATGTTAGCTCTCCGTGTACTTTTAAGGGCCAGCCGTGCTGCCCTGTTCTGAGCCAACTGCAATTTTCCCAAGTCCCTCTTTGTGGCACCTGATCACATGACTGAACAGTAGTCTAGGTGCGACAAAACTAGGGCCTGTAGGACCTGCCTTGTTGATAGTGCTGTTAAGAAGGTAGAGCAGCGCTTTATTATGGACAGACTTCTCCCCATTTTAGCTATTGTTGTATCAATATGCTTTGACCATGACATTTTACAATCCAGGGTTACTCCAAGCAGTTTAGTCACCTCAACTTGCTCAATTTCCACATTATTAATTACGAGATGTAGTTGAGGTTTAGGGTTTAGTGAATGATTTGACCCAAATACAATGCTTTCAGTTTTGGAAATATTCAGGACTAACTTATTCCTTGCCACCCATTCTGAAACCAACTGCAATTATTTGTTAAGTGTTGCAGTTATTTCAGTTGCTGTAGTAGCTGACGTGTATAGTGTTGAGTCATCCGCATACATAGACACTCTGGCTTTACTCAAAGCCAGTGGCATGTCGTTCGTAAAGATGGAAAAAAGTAAGGGGCCTAGACAGCTGCCCTGGGGAATTCCTGATTCTACCTGGATTAAGTTTGAGAGGCTTCCATTAAAGAACACCCTCTGTGTTCTGTTAGACAGGTAACTCTTTATCCACATTATAGCAGGGGGTGTAAAGCCATAACACATACGTTTTTCCAGCAGCAGACTATGATTGATAATGTCAAAAGCTGCACTGAAGTCTAACAAAAACAGCCCCCACAATCTTTTGATCATAAATTTCTCTCAGCCAATCATAAGTCATTTGTGTAAGTGCTGTGCTTGTTGAATGTCCTTCTCTAAAAGCATGCTGAAAGTTTGTTGTCAATTTGTTTACAATAAAATAGCATTGTCTCTGGACAAACAAATGTTTTTCCAATAGTTTACTAAGGGTTGGTAACAGGCTGATTGGTCGGCTATTTGAGCCAGTAAAGGGGACTTTACTATTCTTAGGTAGCGGAATGACTTTTGCTTCCCTCCAGGTCTGAGGGCACACACTTTCTAGTAGGCTTAAATTGAAAATATGTCAACTAGGAGTGGCAATATCGTCCGCTATTATCCTCAGCAATTTTCCAACCAAGTTGTCAGACCCCGGTGGCTTGTCATTGTTAATAGACAACAATCATTTGTTGACCTCGTCCACACTCACTTTACAGAATTCAAAATTACAATGCCTGTCTTTCATAATTTGGTCAGATATACTTGGATGTGTAGTGTCAGCATTTGTTGCTGGCATGTCATGCCTAAGTTTGCTAATCTTGCCAATGAAAAAATAATTAAAGTAGTTGGCAATATCAGTGGGTTTTGTGATGAATGAGCCATCTGATTCCATGAATGATGGAGCTGAGTTTGCTTTTTTTTCCAAAATGTTATTTAAGGTGCTCCAAATCTTTAGAGTACAGTAGATTAGGGTAGATTAGGGTAGAGTAGAGTAGAGTAGAGTAGAGTAGAGTAGGGTAGAGTAGGGTAGAGTAGTGTAGAGTAGAGTAGAGTAGTGTAGAGTAGAGTAGAGTAGTGTAGAGTAGAGTAGAGTAGAGTAGAGTAGAGTAGGGTAGAGTAGAGTAGAGTAGAGTAGAGTAGAGTAGAGTAGGGTAGAGTATAGTAGAGTAGAGTAGAGTACAGTAGATTAGGGTAGAGTAGAGTAGAGTAGAGTAGAGTAGAGTAGAGTAGAGTAGAGTAGAGTAGAGTAGAGTAGGGTAGAGTAGGGTAGAGTAGTGTAGAGTAGAGTAGAGTAGAGTAGAGTAGAGTATAGTAGAGTAGAGTAGAGTAGAGTAGAGTAGAGTAGAGTAGGGTATAGTAGAGTAGAGTAGAGTAGAGTAGAGTAGAGTAGAGTAGAGTAGAGTAGAGCAGAGTAGAGTAGAGTAGGGTATAGTAGAGTAGAGTAGGGTAGAGTAGAGTAGAGTAGAGTAGCCTTTACAGGTAGAGTAGAGTAGCCTTTACAGGTAGAGTAGCCTTTACAGGTAGAGTAGAGTAGACTTTACAGGTAGAGTAGACTTTACAGGTAGAGTAGAGTAGACTTTACAGGTAGAGTAGACTTTACAGGTAGAGTAGCCTTTACAGGTAGAGTAGAGTAGCCTTTACAGGTAGAGTAGAGTAGCCTTTACAGGTAGAGTAGAGTAGACTTTACAGGTAGAGTAGACTTTACAGGTAGAGTAGCCTTTACAGGTAGAGTAGAGTAGCCTTTACAGGTAGAGTAGAGTAGCCTTTACAGGTAGAGTAGACTTTACAGGTAGAGTAGACTTTACAGGTAGAGTAGAGTAGCCTTTACAGGTAGAGTAGCTTTTTACTTTTAAACTCGGACAAAACAGAGATGCTTGTTCTAGGTCCCAAGAAACAAAGAGATCTTCTGTTAAATCTGACAATTCATCTTGATGGTTGTAAAGTCGTCTCAAATAAAACTGTGAAGGACCTCGGCGTTACTCTTGACCCTGATCTCTCTTTTGACGAACATATCAAGACTGTTTCAAGGACAGCTTTTTTCCATCTACGTAACATTGCAAAAATCAGAAATTTTCTGTCCAAAAATGATGCAGAAAAATTAATCCATGCATTTGTTACTTCTAGGTTAGACTACTGCAATGCTCTATTTTCCGGCTACCCGGATAAAGCACTAAATAAACTTCAGTTAGTGCTAAATACGGCTGCTAGAATCCTGACTAGAACCAAGAAATTTGATCATATTACTCCAGTGCTAGCTTCCCTACACTGGCTTCCTGTTAAGGCAAGGGCTGATTTCAAGGTTTTACTGTTAACCTATAAAGCGTTACATGGGCTTGCTCCTACCTATCTTTCCGAGTTGGTCCTGCCGTACATACCAATACGTACGCTACGGTCACAAGACGCAGGCCTCCTAATTATCCCTAGAATTTCTAAGCAAACAGCGGGAGGCAGGGCTTTCTCCTATAGATCTCCATTTTTATGGAACAGTCTGCCTACCCATGTGAGAGACGCAGACTCGGTCTCAACCTTTAAGTCTTTACTGAAGACTTATCTCTTCAGTAGGTCATATGATTGAGTGTAGTCTGGCCCAGGAGTGTGAAGGTGAACGGAAAGGCTCTGGAGCAACGAACAGCCCTTGCTGTCTCTGCCAGGCCGGTTCCCCTCTCCACTGGGGTTCTCTGCCTCTAACCCTGTTGCAGGGGCTGAGTCACTGGCTTGCTGGTGCTCTTTCATGCCGTCCCTGGGAGGGGTGCGTCACTTGAGTGGGTTGAGTTACTGACGTGATCTTCCTGTCTGGGTTGGCGCCCCCCCTTGGTTTGTGCTGTGGTGGAGACCTCTGTGGGCTATACTCGGCCTTGTCTCAGGATTGTAAGTTGGTGGTTGAGGATATCCCTCTAGTGGTGCGGGGGCTGTGCTTTGGCAGAGTGGGTGGGGTTATATCCTTCCTGTTTGGCCCTGTCCGGGGGTTTTCTTCGGATGGGGCCACAGTGTCTCCGGACCGCTCCTGTCTCAGCCTCCAGTATTTATGCTGCAGTAGTTTATGTGTCGGGGGGCTGGGGTTAGTTGGTTATACCTGGAGTACTTCTCCTGTCTTATCCAGTGTCCTGTGTGAATTTAAGTATGCTCTCTCTAATTCTCTCGTTCTCTCTTTCTCTCTGAGAACCTGAGCCCTAGGACCATACGTCAGGACTACCGGGCATGATGACACCTTGCTGTCCCCAGTCCGCCTGGCCTTGCTGCTATTCCAGTTTCAACTGTTCTGCCTGCGGTTACGAAACCCCTACCTGTCCCAGACCTGCTGTTTTCAACTCTTAATGATCGGCTATGAAAAGCCAACTGAGAGACCTGAGCCCTAGGACCATACGTCGGGACTACCGGCCGTGGTGACTCCTTGCTGTCCCCAGTCCGCCTGGCCTTGCTGCTATTCCAGTTTCAACTGTTCTGCCTGCGGTTATGGAAACCCTACCTGTCCCAGACCTGCTGTTTTCCACTCTTAATGATCGGCTATGAAAAGCCAACTGAGATTTATTCCTGATTATTATTTGACCATGCTTGTCACTTATGAACATTTTTGAACATCTTGGCATGGTTCTGTTATAATCTTCACCCGGCACAGCCAGAAGAGGACTGGCCACCCCTCATAGCCTGGTTCCTCTCTAGGTTTCTTCCTAGGTTTTCGCCTTTCTAGGGAGTTTTTCCTAGCCACCGTGCTTCTACACCTGCATTACTAGCTGTTTGGGGTTTTAGGCTGGGTTTCGGTACAGCACTTCGAGATATTAGCTGATGTAAGAAGGGCTATATAAAATAAAATTGATTGATTGATTGATTGAGAGTAGAGTAGCCTTTACAGGTAGAGTAGACTTTACAGGTAGAGTAGCCTTTACAGGTAGAGTAGAGTAGCCTTTACAGGTAGGGTAGAGTAGCCTTTACAGGTAGAGTAGCCTTTACAGGTAGGGTAGCCTTTACAGGTAGAGTAGAGTAGAGTAGCCTTTACAGGTAGGGTAGAGTAGCCTTTACAGGTAGAGTAGAGTAGCCTTTACAGGTAGAGTAGCCTTTACAGGTAGGGTAGAGTAGCCTTTACAGGTAGGGAAGCCTTTACAGGTAGGGTAGAGTAGCCTTTACAGGTAGGGTAGAGTAGCCTTTACAGGTAGAGTAGACTTTACAGGTAGGGTAGAGTAGCCTTTACAGGTAGGGTAGCCTTTACAGGTAGGGTAGCCTTTACAGGTAGGGTAGAGTAGCCTTTACAGGTAGGGTAGAGTAGCCTTTACAGGTAGAGTAGCCTTTACAGGTAGGGTAGCCTTTACAGGTAGAGTAGAGTAGCCTTTACAGGTAGGGTAGACTTTACAGGTAGGGTAGCCTTTACAGGTAGGGTAGCCTTTACAGGTAGGGTAGCCTTTACAGGTAGGGTAGAGTAGCCTTTACAGGTAGGGTAGAGTAGCCTTTACAGGTAGGGTAGCCTTTAAAGGTAGGGTAGGGTAGCCTTTACAGGTAGGGTAGGGTAGCCTTTACAGGTAGGGTAGCCTTTACAGGTAGAGTAGAGTAGCCTTTACAGGTAGAGTAGCCTTTACAGGTAGGGTAGAGTAGCCTTTACAGGTAGGGTAGAGTAGCCTTTACAGGTAGGGTAGCCTTTACAGGTAGGGTAGCCTTTACAGGTAGGGTAGCCTTTACAGGTAGGGTAGAGTAGCCTTTACAGGTAGGGTAGAGTAGCCTTTACAGGTAGGGTAGCCTTTACAGGTAGGGTAGGGTAGCCTTTACAGGTAGGGTAGGGTAGCCTTTACAGGTAAGGTAGCCTTTACAGGTAGGGTAGAGTAGCCTTTACAGGTAGGGTAGCCTTTACAGGTAGAGTAGAGTAGCCTTTACAGGTAGAGTAGCCTTTACAGGTAGGGTAGAGTAGCCTTTACAGGTAGGGTAGAGTAGCCTTTACAGGTAGGGTAGCCTTTACAGGTAGGGTAGGGTAGCCTTTACAGGTAGGGTAGCCTTTACAGGTAGAGTAGCCTTTACAGGTAGGGTAGAGTAGCCTTTACAGGTAGGGTAGCCTTTACAGGTAGAGTAGCCTTTACAGGTAGGGTAGAGTAGCCTTTACAGGTAGGGTAGCCTTTACAGGTAGAGTAGCCTTTACAGGTAGGGTAGCCTTTACAGGTAGGGTAGCCTTTACAGGTAGGGTAGAGTAGCCTTTACAGGTAGGGTAGCCTTTACAGGTAGAGTAGCCTTTACAGGTAGGGTAGCCTTTACAGGTAGAGTAGCCTTTACAGGTAGAGTAGCCTTTACAGGTAGGGTAGCCTTTACAGGTAGAGTAGCCTTTACAGGTAGAGTAGCCTTTACAGGTAGGGTAGAGTAGCCTTTACAGGTAGGGTAGCCTTTACAGGTAGAGTAGCCTTTACAGGTAGAGTAGCCTTTACAGGTAGGGTAGCCTTTACAGGTAGAGTAGCCTTTACAGGTAGAGTAGCCTTTACAGGTAGAGTAGAGTAGCCTTTACAGGTAGAGTAGCCTTTACAGGTAGGGTAGAGTAGCCTTTACAGGTAGGGTAGCCTTTACAGGTAGGGTAGCCTTTACAGGTAGGGTAGCCTTTACAGGTAGAGTAGCCTTTACAGGTAGGGTAGCCTTTACAGGTAGAGTAGCCTTTACAGGTAGGGTAGCCTTTACAGGTAGAGTAGCCTTTACAGGTAGGGTAGATTAGCCTTTACAGGTAGGGTAGCCTTTACAGGTAGAGTAGCCTTTACAGGTAGAGTAGCCTTTACAGGTAGGGTAGCCTTTACAGGTAGAGTAGCCTTTACAGGTAGAGTAGCCTTTACAGGTAGGGTAGCCTTTACAGGTAGAGTAGCCTTTACAGGTAGAGTAGCCTTTACAGGTAGGGTAGCCTTTACAGGTAGAGTAGCCTTTACAGGTAGAGTAGCCTTTACAGGTAGGGTAGCCTTTACAGGTAGAGTAGCATTTACAGGTAGGGTAGCCTTTACAGGTAGAGTAGCCTTTACAGGTAGGGTAGAGTAGCCTTTACAGGTAGGGTAGCCTTTACAGGTAGAGTAGCCTTTACAGGTAGAGTAGCCTTTACAGGTAGAGTAGAGTAGCCTTTACAGGTAGAGTAGCCTTTACAGGTAGGGTAGAGTAGCCTTTACAGGTAGGGTAGCCTTTACAGGTAGAGTAGCCTTTACAGGTAGGGTAGCCTTTACAGGTAGAGTAGCCTTTACAGGTAGAGTAGCCTTTACAGGTAGGGTAGACTTTACAGGTAGGGTAGCCTTTACAGGTAGGGTAGCCTTTACAGGTAGGGTAGCCTTTACAGGTAGGGTAGCCTTTACAGGTAGGGTAGAGTAGCCTTTACAGGTAGGGTAGCCTTTACAGGTAGAGTAGAGTAGCCTTTACAGGTAGAGTAGCCTTTACAGGTAGGGTAGGGTAGCCTTTACAGGTAGGGTAGGGTAGCCTTTACAGGTAGGGTAGCCTTTACAGGTAGAGTAGCCTTTACAGGTAGGGTAGAGTAGCCTTTACAGGTAGGGTAGCCTTTACAGGTAGAGTAGCCTTTACAGGTAGGGTAGAGTAGCCTTTACAGGTAGGGTAGCCTTTACAGGTAGAGTAGCCTTTACAGGTAGGGTAGCCTTTACAGGTAGAGTAGCCTTTACAGGTAGAGTAGCCTTTACAGGTAGGGTAGCCTTTACAGGTAGAGTAGCCTTTACAGGTAGAGTAGCCTTTACAGGTAGGGTAGAGTAGCCTTTACAGGTAGGGTATCCTTTACAGGTAGAGTAGCCTTTACAGGTAGAGTAGCCTTTACAGGTAGGGTAGCCTTTACAGGTAGAGTAGCCTTTACAGGTAGAGTAGCCTTTACAGGTAGAGTAGCCTTTACAGGTAGGGTAGAGTAGCCTTTACAGGTAGGGTAGCCTTTACAGGTAGAGTAGCCTTTACAGGTAGGGTAGCCTTTACAGGTAGAGTAGCCTTTACAGGTAGAGTAGCCTTTACATGTAGGGTAGCCTTTACAGGTAGAGTAGCCTTTACAGGTAGGGTAGCCTTTAGAGGTAGAGTAGCCTTTACAGGTAGGGTAGAGTAGCCTTTACAGGTAGGGTAGCCTTTACAGGTAGAGTAGCCTTTACAGGTAGAGTAGCCTTTACAGGTAGGGTAGCCTTTACAGGTAGAGTAACCTTTACAGGTAGAGTAGCCTTTACAGGTAGGGTAGCCTTTACAGGTAGAGTAGCCTTTACAGGTAGAGTAGCCTTTACAGGTAGGGTAGCCTTTACAGGTAGAGTAGCCTTTACAGGTAGAGTAGCCTTTACAGGTAGGGTAGCCTTTACAGGTAGAGTAGCCTTTACAGGTAGGGTAGCCTTTACAGGTAGAGTAGCCTTTACAGGTAGGGTAGAGTAGCCTTTACAGGTAGGGTAGCCTTTACAGGTAGAGTAGCCTTTACAGGTAGAGTAGCCTTTACAGGTAGAGTAGAGTAGCCTTTACAGGTAGAGTAGCCTTTACAGGTAGGGTAGAGTAGCCTTTACAGGTAGGGTAGCCTTTACAGGTAGAGTAGCCTTTACAGGTAGGGTAGCCTTTACAGGTAGAGTAGCCTTTACAGGTAGAGTAGCCTTTACAGGTAGGGTAGCCTTTACAGGTAGAGTAGCCTTTACAGGTAGGGTAGAGTAGCCTTTACAGGTAGGGTAGCCTTTACAGGTAGAGTAGCCTTTACAGGTAGAGTAGCCTTTACAGGTAGGGTAGCCTTTACAGGTAGAGTAGCCTTTACAGGTAGGGTAGAGTAGCCTTTACAGGTAGGGTAGCCTTTACAGGTAGAGTAGCCTTTACAGGTAGAGTAGCCTTTACAGGTAGGGTAGCCTTTACAGGTAGAGTAGCCTGTAATGGTAGGGTAGCCTGTAATATCTAGAATATAGAAGAGAAGCTGATCCCCTGTAATTTTCTGGAGGAGCTGACTAATGGAAATTCAGAGGGTCACTTAAATCAATGGACAGGTTAGATACTATGTTTACTTGACACAGAGCATTTTCTTATCTCGGTAGTAGTTTACTACATCAGTGAACTGTTATTAGCTGTGAAACTCAGTAAAGTATTCAGTTCCTGAGCTAATCTTGTTTGATGTTTGATTTGCACGGTGGATAGCGTCTGCTCTGGAATCCGCTTGTCAATGCAGCGACTTGAAGTGGAAAGGGTGATTAATGTAAAAGTTGTCAATGTGCTTTCTCACAATGACTAAACATTATCAACCGACATTATCCTAAACATTATCAACCGACATGACCCTAAACATTATCAACCGACATGACCCTAAACATTATCAACCAACGTGATCCTAAACATTATCAACTGACATGATCCTAAACATTATCAACCGACATGACCCTAAACATTATCAACAGACATGACCCTAAACATTATCAACCGACATGACCCTAAACATTATCAACAGACATGATCCTTTACATGATCAACCCATACTGATAAAGAGGACCTGAGTCTAAAAACACACTGGTCTATTGCCTAGCATAATGTGCTTTAATTTAACTACCTTTTCTATTCCCTGAAATAATCAATCATCTTATAATGATTTTGTGATTTAATGATTTAATGATAGTATTATGTTGCAGGAATAGAAGAGAGAGCTGTCTGAGGTGTGGTTGTGTTATGGAGTGGGGGAGAGGAGAGAGAGAGAGAGAGAGAGAGAGAGAGAGAGAGAGAGAGAGAGAGAGAGAGAGAGAGAGAGAGAGAGAGAGAGAGGGCCGTGGGGTGAGACAGGGATGCAGTTTAAGCCCCACCCTCTTCAACATATATATCAAAGAATTGGCGAGGGCACTAGAACAGTCTGCAGCACCCGGCCTCACACTTCCAGAATCTGAAGTCAAATGTCTACTATTTGCTGATGATCTGTTGCTTCTGTCACCAACCAAGGAGGGCCGACAACAGCACCTAGATCTTCTGCACAGATTCTGTCCGACTTGGGCCCTGACAGTAAATCTCAATTAGACAAAAATAATGGTGTTCCAAAAAAGGTCTAGTTGTCAGGACCACAAGTACAAATTCCATCTAGACGCCGTTGCCCTAGAGCACACAAAAAACTATACATACCTCGGCCTAAACATCAGCGCCACAGGTAACTTCCACAAAGCTGTGAACGATCTGAGAGACAAGGCAAGAAGGAACATAAAATTCGACATACCAATTAGGATCTGGCTAAAAATACTTGAATCAGTTCTAGAACCCATTGCCCTTTATGGTTGTGAGGTCTGGGGTCCGCTCACCAACCAAGAATTCACAAAATGGGACAAACACCAAATTGAGACTCTGCATGCAGAATTCTGCAAAAACATCCTCCGTGTACAACGTAAAACACCAAATAATGCATGCAGAGCAGAATTAGGCTGATACCCTATCAAAATCCAGAAAAGAGCTGTTAAAATTCTACAACCACCTAAAAGAAAGCGAGTCCCAAACCTTCCATAACGAAGCCATCACCTACAGAGAGATGAACCTGGAGAAGAGTCCCCTAAGCAAGCTGGTGCTGGGGCTCTGTTCACAAACACAAACAGACCCCACAGAGCCCCAGGACAGCAACACAATTAGACCCAACCAAATCATGAGAAAACAAAAATATAATTACTTGACACATTGGAAAGAATTAACAAAACAACAGAGCAAACTAGAATGCTATTTGGCCCTAAACAGAGAGTACACAGTGGCAGAATACCTGACCACTGTGACTGACCCAAAATTAAGGAAATCTTTGACTATGTACAGACTCAGTGAGCATAGCCTTGCTATTGAGAAAGGTCGCTGTAGGCAGACCTGGCTCTCAAGAGAAGACAGGCTATGTGCGCACTGCCCACAAAATGAGGTGGAAACTGAGCTGCACTTCCTAACTTCCTGCCAAATGTATGACCATATTAGATAAACATATTTCCCTCAGATTACACAGATCCACAAAGAATTTGAAAACAAATCCAATTTGGATAAACTCCCATATCTATTGGGTGAAATACCACAGTGTGCCATCATAGCAGCAATATTTGTGACCTGTTACCACAAGAAAAGGGCAACCAGTGAAGAACAAACACCATTGTAAATACAACCCATATTTATGTTTATTTATTTTCCCATTTGTACTTTAACTATTGCACATCATTATAACACTGTATATAGACATAATATGACATTTGAAATGTCATTATTCCTTTGGAACATTTATGAGTGTAATGTTTACTGTTAATATTTATTGTTTGTTTCACTTTGGTTTATTATCTATTTCACTTGCTTTGGCAATGTTAACATACGTTTCCCATGCCAATAAAGCCCCTTAAATGGAATTGAATTGAAATTGAATTGAGAGAGAGAGAGAGAGAGAGAGAGAGAGAGAGAGAGAGAGACAGAATGAGAGGGAGAGAGAGAGAAAGAGACAGAGAGACAGACAGAGAAAGACAGAGACAGAAGTGGGGAGAGGAAATAGGGAGGAGAGGAGAGAGGGAGGAGAGGAGAGAGGGAGGAGAGGAGAGGAGGGAGGAGAGAGAGAGGAGAGGAGAGGAGAGGAGAGGAGGGAGTTTGTGGCCCCAAGCTTTCTGACTGTTGGAACCCCTGACAACGTTAACATAGTGAACAAAAAGTCCGGGACACTCAAATTAGTATGATATGTTATGTTTGGTTTGGTTACATAAGACAGAAGGTTACTTAAGGTGAAAACAAAAGGAGGGTGGATAGGTAGGAATATAACATGAACGTCTAGCAACCCAAAGGAGGGTGGATGGGTAGGCAAATAACATGAACGTCTAGCAACCCAAAGGAGGGTGGATAGGTAGGAATATAACGTGAATGTCTAGCAACCCAAAGATTGCGTGTTTGAATCTCATCACGGACAACTTTTGCATTTTAGCAACTTTTCTACTTACTATGTTGTAGCTACTTTGCAACTGTTTAGCATGTTAGATAACCCTTCCCCTAACCCTTTAAAGGTGCACTATGCAGAAATCGCTCTGCCATTTCATGGTTGCTAAAATTCTGATAGTTTGCCTAATTTCAGTTTATGTGACAAAACAAGCAAGTATAGTGTAGAAAATCATTGTACCATCTAAACCGCTGTGAAATGTATTTTCCATAACCAAAAATATCGTATTTTCAGCTGGTGTACAAAACCTAAAGTAAACTTAAGAACAGGAAGCATAGATATAGCGCACATAGAACAGATCTACCGCTTCTTAGACTTGCTTTCAATGGCAATGACAGATCTATAACTCACATTTCTATGTGAATTTGGTCGGGTCGCCCAAAAAGTTACATATTGCAGCTTTAACTTAACTCCCAACCCTAACCTTAACCCTTACCCCTAGCCTAGCTAACATTAGCCACCTAGCTTACGTTAGCGTTAGCCACTTAGCCACCTAGCTAACTTTAGCCACAAGAAATTGGAATTCGTAACATATACGTTTTGCAAATTCGTAACATATCATCAAATCAAATGTATTTATAAAGCTCTTTTTACATTAGCAGATTGTACAAAGCCCAGCCTAAAACCCCAAACAGCAAGCAAATGCAGATGTAGAAGCACGGTGGCTAGGAAAAACTCCCTAGAAAGGCAGGAACCTAGGAAGAAACCTAGAGAGGAACCAGGCTCTGAGGGGTGGCCAGTCCTCTTCTGGCTGTGCCAGGTAGAGATTATAAGAGTACATGGCAATTAAGGCCAGATTGTTCTTCAAGATCGTCAAACATTCATAGATGACCAGCAGGGTCAAATAATAATCACAGTGGCTGTAGAGGGTGCAACAGGTCAGCACCTCAGGAGTAAATGTGGGATCGTTCGTAACATAGCATACGAAATGGATGATGGACATCCACAAATAAATAGATACGAAACGTAACATATCATACTAATTGGAGTTTACTATGTTACGTCTACCCCTGGACATCTGACAGTTATCAGGTCCTCTGGGACTGGCCCATTATGAAGAGGGGAGAGGAGAGGAGAGGAGAGGAGAGGAGAGGAGAGGAGAGGAGAGGAGAGGAGAGGAGAGGAGAGGAGAGGAGAGGAGAGGAGAGGAGAGGAGAGGAGAGGAGAGGAGAGGAGAGGAGAGGAGAAGGGAGGGTAGGGTAGGGTAGGGGAGAGGAGAGGAGAGGAGAGGAGAGGAGAGGAGAGGAGAGGAGAGGAGAGGAGAGGAGAGGAGAGGAGAGGAGAGGAGAGGAGAGGAGAGGAGAGGAGAGGAGAGGAGAGGAGAGGAGAGGAGAGGAGAGGAGAGGAGAGGAGAGGAGAGGAGAGGAGAGGAGAGGAAAGGAGGGGAGGGGAGAGGAGAGGAGAGGAGAGCTAGAGATCAAGTTAGGACAAACAGACATGATGAATCCATCCATTTAACCCCCCCCCCATTGGAAAAAAAAATTTAAATTGGATTTCGTGTAGCCATACAGTATGTGTGTGTACTAGTTTAGAATCCTTTGATGTCATCATACACTATATATTCAAAAGTATGTGGACACCCTTTCAAATTAGTGGATTCGACTATTTCAGCCACACCCATTGTAATCCCCATAGACAAACAATGGCAGTAGAATGGCCTTACTGGAGAGCTCAATGACTTTCAACATGGCAAGTCAGTTCGTAAATGTCTGCCCTGCTAGAGCTGCCCCGGTCAACTGTAAGTGCTGTTATTGTGAAGTGGAAACGTCTAGGAGCAACAACGGCTCAGCCGCGAAGTGGTAGGCCACACAACTTCACAGAACGGGACCGCCAAGTGCTGAAGCTCGTCGCGCATACAAATCGTCTGTCCTTGGTTGCAACACTCACTACCGAGTTCCAAACTGTCTCTTGAAGCAACGTCAGCACAACAACTGTTCGTCTGGAGCTTCATGAAATGTGTTTCCATGGCCGAGCAGCCGCACACAAGCCTAAGATCACCATGCGCAATGCCAAGCATCAGCTGGAGTGGTGTAAAGCTCGCCGCCATTGGACTCTGGAGCAGTGGAATCGCGTTCTCTGGAGTGATGAATCACGCTTCATCATCTGGCAGTCCAACAGACTAATTTGGGTTTGGCGGATGCCAGGAGAACGCTACCTGCCCCAATGCATAATGCCAACTGTAAAGTTTGGTGGAAGAGGAATAATAGTCTGGGGCTGTTTTTCATGGTTCAGTCTAGGCCCCTTAGTTTCAGTGAAGGGAAATCTTAACGCTACACCATACTATGAGATTCTAGACAATTCTGTGCTTCCAACTTTGTGGTAACAGTTTGGGGAAGGCCCTTTCCTGTTTTAGCATGACAATGCCCCCACGCACAAAGCGAGGTCCATACAGAAATGGTTTGTCGAGATCGGTGTGGAAGAACTTGACTGGCCTGCACAGAGCCCTGACCTCAACCCCATAGAACACCTTTGGGATGAACTGGAACGCCGACTGCGAGCCAGGCCTAATCGCCCAACATCAGTGCCCGACCTCAATAATGCTTGTGGCTGAATGGAAGCAAGTCCCCACAGCAATGTTCCAACATCTAGTGGAAAGCCTTCCCAGAAGAGTGGAGGCTGTTATAGCAGCAAAGGGGGGACCAACTCTATATTAATGTCCATGATTTTGGAATGAGATGTTCGACGAGCAGGTGTCCACATACTTTTGATCACGTAGTGAGTTTGGAGGACAGATTTTTTTACAATTCGAAATCTACTTAATTGCTATGCAATATGAAACTGATGTAGGTCGGACAAAATGATTGTTTTCTGATATTTCCTGACATCAATGGGGTTAATTTTAATAGTCCTAACAGAAATAACTTGATGATACGTCATGATCCAGTGAGAGAACACTACCAACTACCAGAGGGTAGTCAACTATATGAAGAGGAATGGCAGGTACATGTCGGTGCAAACCAGCAGTGGGGGAATCACTGAAGCGTTTCAAACAGTGATACAGTGAATCACTGGCTGCAAAGACAACACTATAATCAATGGGCAGTAGAATGGCCGTACTGGATTGGCAGTATTACTATGAGAGCAGCCTACAGAACAGCAATGGGTGATGCAGAAGCCACAGTATGCATTACAAACCATTTATTAATAATAAATAGGCTAACAGACAATATGATAATAACTTTGGAGAAACATAAATCATTCCTGCAGCCTCTTTTACCTTGAGGTACTCGTTTTCAGAACGAAGATCTTCTATTTCCCGTAATAAATCCTCCTCGATTATCTCCTTGCTGCATTCCAGTTTTATAAATTGTGCGCTTGTTGACGCTTTCTCCTGTTCACTCCCCTCTCCTCCGTGACCGTGAGCACCTTCTCCTGGAGCCTGAGACATGCCGCCTTTCCCAGCAGCCGCCGGGCTACCCTCCGCGGTGCGGAATGAACCAGCAACACTACCCGCAGTAGCCCCTACCGCTCCGGCCGCGTCTGGCACTGATGCTGCCGACTGCAGAGGATAATCCACCTGATTCCTGTTGCTGGCCCCGGAGCCAGAGCCTCCCGACTCCCCATCGCTGCTTTCGGCCGCGGCCAGGCGCTGTTCGTCGGATAGGGGTTCGGAGGGACAGTCGGAGAGATCGGAGCTACTGTCGGTCTGACTGACCCTGCTGCCGTGGGGGGTAGCACCGGTTGGGACGCGGATTGGGGAGCCAAGGCTGAGCGGGCCGCGGTGAGACGCGGTCAGAGCTGCTATTTTACTCTTCTTGGCTTTGAGGGAGAGGTGTGGACTGTTGCTGTTGTCCGGGAGCGGTTTGCTGGAGCCTGCAGTGGTCGGTTTAGGTTCCAGCGCCGCATGTTGAATGACCTTAACGGTCTTTTTCGTGACTGTCGAAGACTTGGTGCTGTGACTTTTCACCGCGGCTGGTTTGTTGTCCTTCGCTCCGGTTGCGGTGCGCCTGGAGATGCGGCTTTGATTGGATGATAAGGCCACTGGGGAAGATGAGTGCTGCTGCTTGGTCAGTTTGGGAGATTTTGGTACGATAGCCGCTGGTTTGGTCGAGGAGCGGACATCCTTCAGGAACGGCCTGGCCGGAGACGGTGCTCGGTTTAACCGTTTCTTCTCCAACTGGTGGTTTGTCGGTTTGGTGGGTTCGCTGGTTCCAGAGCCATTGGAGCGCTCCATAGTACAACACTCAGACGACACCGGTGGAGAAGATGTGGAGGAGGGGAGGGGGTTGATGGATCAACAAATGATCAGTCCACGACACACATAAATAATACCTTTGACAGGCGACAGCAGCGGAAACACAGTCCTGTCTCCCGGCTGTTTTTCTCATCACTCCCTGGTTGGGGATGCGCACCCCGGTCCTTTAGTCTATTCGCAGTTTTATTCCATTCCGTCTGTTTAGATAGATATCATCGGCTACATTCACCAGGTTGTCATTGTACTCCCCTCTACGGTACCAGCAGTCCGGTAGCTCCGCTCCGTCTCCTTGAAAGAATCGCTGAAATAAACGAGATTATCGTAGCCTAAAGAAACCGATGCGAGACAGATGGCATCTGCAGTGTAGTTTATTGTAAGGTTTGGATATAAATTAATCCAGCCGTATTCTTATTCCCTGATATGATTCCTACATTCCTCTCGTCCTCCCTCTCTCTCTCTCTCTCTCTCTCTCTGGGCCCCCGTCTGTCCGTGTGTCTGCAGCTCACCGTCTTTTGCCCTTTCCCACTCCTTCCGTCGCTGCGGTCTGTTTGACTAGATGGTATACAGCTTTTGTCGGATTTGACTTTTCGTGGCAGGTTAGAATTCACGCAGCAGGTTAGGATAATTAACGTAGCAGGTTAGGAGAATTAGGTTAAGGGTATAAAAAGGGTTTTGGGGATAGCTAAAAATGCAACAACAAAAAAACACATTTGCGGTGCGTTTGAATTTCACAAAAACTGTATCCCTTCTAACCATGACCTTGCGGTCTCGAGCCTGGTTGACGCCTGCCGTGGTTCCTAACCGGGGCGCATGCGCTTTGTTTCTCACAAACACCGAACACACCCCTGAGTAGATGGTAACGTAACAACATACAATTAACAAAAATATAAACCCAACATGTAAAGTGTTGGTCCTATGTTTCATGAACTGAAATAAAAGATCCCTTGGCCCAGTGCACAATTGGCCCTTGGCCCAGCGTATTCTCTGGCAACAGCTCTGGTGGACATTCCTGCAGTCAGCATGCCAATTGTACCTCCCTCAAAACTTGAGACATCTGTGGCATTGTGTTGTGTGACAAAACTGCAGATTTTAGAGTGGCCTTTTATTGTCCCCAGCACAAGGTGCACCTGTGTAATGATCATGCTGTTTAATCAGCTTCTTGATATGCCACACCTGTCAGGTGGATGGATTATCTTGGCAATGGAGAAATGCTCACTAACAAGGATGTAAACAAATTTGTGAACAAAATTGGAGAGAAATAAGCTTTTTGTGCGTATGGAACATTTCTGGGATCTTTTATTTCAGCTCATGAAACATGGGACCAAAACTTTACATGTTGCGTTTATATTTTTGTTCAGTGTATTTGAAAGAAAAATACAAGAAAGAAATCGTCTTTGACAGTAGTTGGTAATAAATATATCTCTTTATTTTCACTTCATTAGTTAAAGAACACCACAAGTTATAAATACCATAAATCCACTTAAAAACATACCAACTGTTTTTATCTTCCAAATAACTAATTGTTTAATATAAAGCAGGGATTGGTATTTATAACTGTCAGTGAATTCAGAAAGTAAACTGAAAAAGGGCATCTATTTTCAGTGACTTCTGGGTAGTCTGAAAAGGAGAAGATATTTATCTTAAGCGTTTTTACATGTTTGGATTTTAAATTAATATCACTTCCTGAATTGACTGACTTCAATTCGTATTGACGCCAATCCTGATCCAAAGTACAGTCCTCCATCTTTAAAGCATGTACTGTATGTTAGTGACTGCATGGTAAAGAGGATATGTAATCTGACACAGGACAGTATAGTAAGGCTTGTCTGTAGGACAGCGATCATGGTTAATGCCATGTTTATTGTTAACTGGGGTTAGTGTACATTTTGTTTAATATCTGATCTCAATGAATCAATCTTATAATCTTTTTAATTGATTGATACTTGATCTGTTAACTTCCCATTCTAACAATCTAAAACATGTAACCAGGAGTGGTAAGTCACCACTGTCATATTACAAGGAATTCTGTTCATTTTCCCAATTCCACCCCTGCATGTAACCATTACCATATGCACCCCAAAACTAAGCATTGAAACACTTCCAAGTAAAAACCACAAAAGCCTTGCTTGCATGAACTCTAAAGACTTGAATCTGGTCCTAGAAGGGGACCCCAATAATCAACGTCCTAGAAGGGACCCCAATAATCAAGGTCCTAGAAGGGACCCCAATAATCAAGCAGTAAAAATAAAAACAATAACAGAAGAGCGCTGGTTAAATGAGAGTTATTTATGAAGTAGGGACCCCTAGACACTAATCTAAAAAGGTCAATTTTTGTGTATCCCCCCCCCCCTATTGGCTAAAGGATTAGGACAGGTGAGCTGACGTGTCAGGGCATTAGTGTATTTGACTTAGTAGTACTGACTAGCCAATCAGCAGTGACCAGTGCCTTGGGGGTTACAGTTTACTGGACAGGTATCAGGATCAGGTATATCACTGGACAAAATCTTTAGGTGAATAAATTAGCCAATCAATGATAAATAATATAACTGGCAGACAAAGTTGGTTGTTATATCAAGCACCTATTATTCTCCAGGGGTGTATGTTTAGGATTCTGCGTCTTGTTACGTGAAGCCTGTTAGATATTAATATATGAAGTAAGCTATCTTAACATTGCATATTGACCTAAACCATTATGTGCACATTGATAAAAACAAACATTAACATGTTTTTTTCAGACAGATGTGGACATAATTCCATGGAATCCCTATTGAAGCAAAGACCAATTTCAGTGACACTCTTCTTGACTCGAAACAATCCAACATTTCTATCTCCAACATTTATTTCAGTTGGTTGATAGGCCTCAGATTGTTTACAATTCAAACATTACTAAGGCACAATGACAACCAGCTATCTGTGTAAGACGTACTCTAACTGGTCCAAAACATCATTCTAAACACATACAGTGGAAAAGTATTCAGACCCCTTGACTTTTTACACATTTTGTTACGTTACAGCCTTATTCTAAAATAGATTAAATAAATGTTTCCCCCCTCATCAATCTACACACAATACCCAATAATGACAAAGCGAAAACAGGTTTTTAGAAATGTTTGCAAATGTAAAAACAAAAAACAAAAAAAACACTTATTTACATAAGTATTCAGACCCTTTGCTATGAGACTCGAAATTGAGCTCAGGTGCATCCTGTTTCCATTGATCATCCTTGAGATGTTTCTACAACTTGATTGGAGTCCACCTGTGGTAAATTCAATTGACTGGATATGATTTGGAAAGGTACACACCCATCTATATAAGGTTCCACAGTTGACAGTGCATGCCACAGCAAAAACAAAAGCCATGAGGTCAAAGGAATTGTCTGTAGAGCTCCGAGACAGGATTTTGTCGAGGCACAGATCTGGGGAAGGGTACCAAAACATTTCTGCAGCATTGAAAATCCCCAAGAACACAGTGGCCTCTATCATTCTTAAATGGAAGAAGTTTGGAACCACCAAGACTCTTCCTAGAGCTGGCCGCCCGGCCAAACTGAGCAATCGGGGGAGAAGGGCTTTGGTCAGGGAGGTGACCAAGAACCCGATGGTCACTCTGACCGAGCACCAGAGTTCCTCTGTGGAGATGGGAGAACCTTCCAGAAGGACAACCATCTCCGCAGCACCCCACCAATCAGGCCTTTATGGTAGAGTGGCCAGACGGAAGCCACTCCTCAGTAAAAGGCACATGACAGCCCGCTTGGAGTTTGCCAAAAGGCACCTAAATGACTCTCAGACCATGAGAAACAAGATTCTCTGGTCTGATGAAACCAAGATTGAACTCTTTGGCCTGAATGCCAAGCATCACGTCTGGAGGAAACCTGGCACCATCCCTAAAGTGAAGCATGGTGGTGGCAGCATCAAGCTGTGGGGATGTTTATCAGCGGCAGGGACTGGGAGACTAGTCAGGATCGAGGGAAATATGAACGGAGCAAACAGAGATCCTTGATGAAAACCTGCTCCAGAGTGCTCAGGACCTGAGACTGGGGCGAAGGTTCACCTTCCAACAGGACAACGACCCTAAGCACACAGCCAAGACAAAGCAGGAGTGGCTTTGGGACAAGTCTCTGAATGTCCTTGAGTGGCCCAGCCAGAGCCCAGACTTGAACCCGATCTAACATATCTGGAGAGACCTGAAAATAGCTGTGCAGCAACGCTCCCCATCCAACCTGACAGAGCTTGAGAGGATCTGCAGAGAAGATTGGGAGAATCTCCCCAAATACAGGTGTCCCAAGCTTGTAGAGTCATACCCAAGAAGACTTGATGCTGTAATCGCTGCCAAAGGTGCTTCAACAAAGTACTGAGTAAAGGGTCTGAAAAGTGAATTTGTCTCCCAGTGTCTCTCGGAAAACAGACTGAACCAGGTTTTCCTCTAGGATTTTGCCTGTGCTTAGCTCTATTCCAAGTCAAGGGGTCTGAATACTTTCCGAATGCACTGTATCTTTAACTTCACATAGATATGTCTCGTTTTGACAATTTCAATAGTGTCTTGTTGGGGTTTGATCAATGTAGACCTACAGCAGATGTAGACCTAGACATTGAGGACTAGTTCATCATTATATATCTATATATATCTATATATATATATATATATATCTATATCTATATCTATATATATATATATATATATATATATATATATATATATACATATATACACACACACACATGAGTCAAGTCAAGATCAATTCCTGAGTCATCCCAATACTGTTTGTGCACCACCAAACCTTTCCAAAAACAATGGACATTTTCTCTTATAGCGCTTGCCTTTCTAAATGCAACGCAGAAATTCTAACATTACTTTATGGAGGGCCACTGATCACCTTTAAGTGGTATTTCAACTTAGGGGAAGTGAAAACACGAGGAACTAACGGGCCTAGCCCGAACCATGAAAAACAGCCCCAGACCATTATTCCTCCTCCACCAAACTTTACAGTTGGCACTATGCATTGGGGCAGGTAGCGTTCTCCTGGCATCCGCCAAACCCAGATTGTTCCGTCGGACTGCCAGATGGTGAAGAGTGATTAATCACCCCAGAGAACGCGTTTCCACTGCTCCAGAATCCAATCGCGGCGAGCTTTACACAACTCCAGCCGACGCTTGGCATTGCGATCTTAGGCTTGTGTGCGGCTGCTCGGCCATGGACACCCATTTCATGAAGCTCCCGACGAACAGTTCTTGCG
>NW_028163833.1:5000-26835 GCF_964263955.1 Coregonus lavaretus | reverse complement strand
AGACTGGCTTGTGGTGGAGGGAGGGAGGGAGCGACGTATATAAAAAATATATATAGTTAAAAGCCAGAGGGAAATTGCCTCCATGCTGTGAAGTTCCCCCCACAAATGCAGACAGAGACAGAACCGACACAGCCATCTTCTATTTGAGAAGGCGAATTTACGCCATGGGAAGTATCAAGCTAATATTGTCTACTCTGCTCCACCTTCAAGCGAAAGCTCTGTCTTACAGCAGCAACATATTCCTGTTGTTTAGTGTGAGATCATCTAGCAAATTGTGTTTTGTTGTTCTTCAAAGTGACTCTTCTGGAACACGTCAAAAATATTGTTACAAAGAATTTTATTTTATTTTTATTTTTTACAAAGAGTTGCTTCGAGCTAGATTACGGCGTATCTGGTTTTATATACTATAGTAGCTTCTCACATGGAAGAGGGTTTAAAACCCACCCAGCTAACCACTAACCCAGCCGTAACCTGGAAGAGAGAGGAACCCTAACAGGGTTTAAAACCCACCAAGCTACAAGAGACAAAACATAAAGCAGACATTTATTTCTTATTTTCTCTCTACTGTCCAAACCATTACCCTGGTACTGCTCCCCCAGAGGTAAAAGCTCATTAGTAGTTTGATATATGTCCCTCACGTGACACCGTAGGGTTTGGCTCATGGCAGGAAGCCCCAGAGTTCCATCCTGGTTTGACCACATAAAGATGAAGCTAAACATTAAGAATGTTTCCTCCGGTCAGGAAGGACCGTACGGAACCACCGCCTGCTTGCTGGGCCAACTGGGGTTTATAAGGGCAGGGAGGACTATGTACCAACCCAGAAACAACCCCTAGACCTTTACCCAGAAACTAACCTCAAGTCTCTAACCCTTTCTACGCATTAAGAATGTTCTCTCTGGTCACACACAGGACCAACTGTACCGCTGCTTGGCTTCAAAATATGGGTGTTAGGGGCAGGGAGGTCCTGGTTTAAGGTCCAGAAACGACCCCTAACCTAGCCATTACCCCTAACCCCTAACCCAGCCATAGCCTCTAACACCTAACCCAGCCATAACCCCTAACCACTAACCACTAACCCAGCCATAACCCCTAACCCCTAACCACTAACCCAGCCATAACCCCTAACCCCTAACCCAGCCATAGCCTCTAACCGCTAACCCCTAACCCAGCCATAACCCCTAACCACTAACCCCTAACCCAGCCATAGCCTCTAACACCTAACCCAGCCATAACCCCTAACCACTAACCACTAACCGAGCCATAACCCCTAACCCCTAACCCCTAACCCAGCCATAGCCTCTAACACCTAACCCAGCCATAACCCCTAACCACTAACCCCTAACCCAGCCATAACCCCTAACCCCTAACCCCTAACCCAGCCATAGCCTCTAACACCTAACCCAGCCATAACCCCTAACCACTAACCCCTAACCCAGCCATAACCCCTAACCCCTAACCCCTAACCCAGCCATAGCCTCTAACACCTAACCCAGCCATAACCCCTAACCACTAACCCCTAACCCAGCCATAACCCCTAACCCCTAACCCCTAACCCAGCCATAACCCCTAACCGCTAACCCCTAACCCAGCCATAACCCCTAACCACTAACCCCTAACCCAGCCATAGCCTCTAACACCTAACCCAGCCATAACCCCTAACCACTAACCCCTAACCCAGCCATAACCCCTAACCCCTAACCCCTAACCCAGCCATAGCCTCTAACACCTAACCCAGCCATAACCCCTAACCACTAACCACTAACCCAGCCATAACCCCTAACCCCTAACCACTAACCCAGCCATAACCCCTAACCCCTAACCCAGCCATAGCCTCTAACCGCTAACCCCTAACCCAGCCATAACCCCTAACCACTAACCCAGTCATAACCCCTAACCACTAACCACTAACCCAGCCATAACCCCTAACCACTAACCACTAACCCAGCCATAACCCCTAACCACGAACCACGAACCACTAACCACTAACCACTAACCACTAACCAAGCCATAACCCCTAACCCCTAACCCCTAACCCAGCCATAGCCTCTAACCCCTAACCCCTAACCCAGCCATAACCCCTAACCACTAACCACTAACCCAGCCATAACCCCTAACCACGAACCACTAACCACTAACCACTAACCCAGCCATAACCCCTAACCCCTAACCCAGCCATAGCCCCTAACCCCTAACCCCTAACCCAGCCATAACCTCTAACCCCTAACCCCTAACCCAGCCATAACCCCTAACCCCTAACCCCTAACCCAGCCATAACCTCTAACCCCTAACCCAGCCATAACCTCTAACCACTAAACACTAACCCAGCCATAACCTCTAACACCTAACCCAGCCATAACCCCTAACCACTAACCGCTAACCCAGCCATAACCCCTAACCACTAACCCCTAACCCAGCCATAACCTCTAACCCCTAACCCCTAACCCAGCCATAACCTCTAACCACTAAACACTAACCCAGCCATAACCTCTAACACCTAACCCAGCCATAACCCCTAACCACTAACCCCTAACCCCTAACCCAGTCATAACCTCTAACCCCTAAGCCCTAACCCAGCCATAACCCCTAACCCCTAACCCAGCCATAACCCCTAACCCCTAACCCCTAACCCAGCCATAACCTCTAACCCCTAACCCCTAACCCAGCCATAACCTCTAACCCCTAACCCAGCCATAACCCCTAACCCCTAACCCCTAACCCAGCCATAACCCCTAACCCCTAACCCAGCCATAACCTCTAACCCCTAACCCCTAACCCAGCCATAACCCCTAACCCCTAACCCAGCCATAACCCCTAACCCCTAACCCCTAACCCAGCCATAACCCCTAACCCCTAACCCAGCCATAACCTCTAACCCCTAACCCCTAACCCAGCCATAACCTCTAACCCCTAACCCCTAACCCAGCCATAACCTCTAACCCCTAGCCCCTAACCCAGCCATAACCCCTAACCCCTAACCCCTAACCAAGCCATAACCCCTAACCCCTAACCCCTAACCCCTAACCCAGCCATAACCCCTAACCCCTAACCCCTAACCCAGCCATAACCTCTAACCCCTAACCCAGCCATAACCTCTAACCCCTAACCCCTAACCCAGCCATAACCTCTAACCCCTAGCCCCTAACCCAGCCATAACCTCTAACCCCTAACCCAGCCATAACCCCTAACCCCTAACCCAGCCATAACCTCTAACCCCTAACCACTAACCCAGCCATAACCTCTAACCCCTAACCCAGCCATAACCTCTAACCACTAAACACTAACCCAGCCATAACCCCTAACCCAGCCATAACCTCTAACCACTAAACACTAACCCAGCCATAACCCCTAACCCCTAACCCAGCCATAACCCCTAACCCCTAACCCAACCATAACCTCTAACCTCTAACCCCTAACCCAGCCATAACCCCTAACCCCTAACCCCTAACCCAGCCATAACCTCTAACCCCTAACCCCTAACCCAGCCATAACCTCTAACCCCTAACCCAGCCATAACCCCTAACCCCTAACCCAGCCATAACCTCTAACCCCTAACCCAGCCATAACCCCTAACCCCTAACCCAGCCATAACCCCTAACCCCTAACCCCTAACCCAGCCATAACCTCTAACCTCTAACCACTAACCAAGCCATAACCTCTAACCCCTAACCACTAACCCAGCCATAACCCCTAACCCCTAACCCAGCCATAACCCCTAACCCCTAACCGCTAACCCAGCCATAACCTCTAACCTCTAACCACTAACCCAGCCATAACCTCTAACCACTAACCCAGCCATAACCTCTAACCCCTAACCACTAACCCAGCCATAACCTCTAACCTCTAACCACTAACCCAGCCATAACCCCTAACCCCTAACCCCTAACCCAGACATAACCTCTAACCTCTAACCACTAACCCAGCCATAACCTCTAACCCCTAACCCAGCCATAACCCCTAACCCCTAACCCCTAACCCAGCCATAACCTCTAACCACTAACCCAGCCATAACCCCTAACCCCTAACCCAGCCATAACCCCTAACCCCTAACCCCTAACCCAGCCATAACCTCTAACCTCTAACCACTAACCCAGCCATAACCTCTAACCTCTAACCCCTAACCCAGCCATAACCTCTAACCTCTAACCACTAACCCAGCCATAACCTCTAACCCCTAACCCCTAACCCAGCCATAACCCCTAACCCCTAACCCCTAACCCAGCCATAACCCCTAACCCCTAACCCCTAACCCAGCCATAACCTCTAACACCTAACCCCTAACCCAGCCATAGCCTCTAACCCCTAACCCCTAACCCAGCCATAACCTCTAACCCCTAACCCCTAACCCAGCCATAACCCCTAACCCCTAACCCAGCCATAGCCTCTAACCCCTAACCCCTAACCCAGTCATAACCACTAACCCCTAACCCAGCCATAACCCCTAACCCCTAACCCAGCCATAACCTCTAACCCCTAACCCCTAACCCAGCCATAACCCCTAACCCCTAACCCAGCCATAGCCTCTAACCCCTAACCCCTAACCCAGTCATAACCACTAACCCCTAACCCAGCCATAACCCCTAACCCCTAACCCAGCCATAACCTCTAACCACTAACCCCTAACCCAGCCATAACCCCTAACCTCTAACCCCTAACCCAGCCATAACCTCTAACCCCTAACCCCTAACCCAGCCATAGCCTCTAACCCCTAACCACTAACCCAGCCATAACCCCTAACCCCTAACCCAGCCATAACCTCTAACCCCTAACCCAGCCATAACCCCTAACCCCTAACCCAGCCATAACCTCTAACCCCTAACCCCTAACCCAGCCATAGCCTCTAACCCCTAACCCAGCCATAACCCCTAACCCCTAACCCCTAACCCAGCCATAACCTCTAACCCCTAACCCCTAACCCAGCCATAACCTCTAACCCCTAACCCAGCCATAACCTCTAACCCCTAACCCCTAACCCAGCCATAACCTCTAACCCCTAACCCCTAACCCAGCCATAACCTCTAACCCCTAACCCCTAACCCAGCCATAACCTCTAACCCCTAACCCAGCCATAACCTCTAACCACTAACCACTAACCCAGCCATAACCTCTAACCCCTAACCCCTAACCCAGCCATAACCTCTAACCCCTAACCCCTAACCCAGCCATAACCCCTAACCCCTAACCCCTAACCCAGCCATAACCCCTAACCCCTAACCCCTAACCCAGCCATAACCTCTAACCCCTAACCCCTAACCCAGCCATAACCTCTAACCCCTAACCCCTAACCCAGCCATAACCTCTAACCCCTAACCCCTAACCCAGCCATAACCTCTAACCTCTAACCCCTAACCCCTAACCCCTAACCCAGCCATAACCTCTAACCCCTAACCCCTAACCCAGCCATAACCTCTAACCCCTAACCCCTAACCCAGCCATAACCTCTAACCCCTAACCCAGCCATAACCTCTAACCCCTAACCACTAACCCAGCCATAACCTCTAACCCCTAACCCAGCCATAACCTCTAACCTCTAACCCCTAACCCAGCCATAACCTCTAACCCCTAACCCAGCCATAACCTCTAACCCCTAACCCCTAACCCCTAACCCCTAACCCAGCCATAACCTCCAACCACTAACCCCTAACCCAGCCATAACCTCTAACCCCTAACCCCTAACCCCTAACCCCTAACCCAGCCATAACCTCTAACCCCTAACCACTAACCCAGCCATAACCTCTAACCCTTAACCCAGCCATAACCTCCAACCACTAACCCCTAACCCAGCCATAACCTCTAACCCCTAACCCCTAACCCAGCCATAACCCCTAACCCCTAACCCCTAACCCAGCCATAACCTCTAACCCCTAACCCCTAACCCAGCCATAACCTCTAACCCCTAACCCCTAACCCAGCCATAACCCCTAACCCCTAACCCCTAACCCAGTCATAACCTCTAACCCCTAACCCCTAACCCAGCCATAACCCCTAACCCCTAACCCAGCCATAACCTCTAACCCCTAACCCCTAACCCAGCCTTAACCCCTAACCCCTAACCACTAACCCAGCCATAACCTCTAACCTCTAACCCCTAACCCAGCCATAACCTCTAACCCCTAACCCAGCCATAACCTCCAACCACTAACCCCTAACCCAGCCATAACCTCTAACCCCTAACCCAGCCATAACCCCTAACCCCTAACCCCTAACCCAGCCATAACCTCTAACCCCTAACCCCTAACCCAGCCATAACCTCTAACCCCTAACCACTAACCCAGCCATAACCTCTAACCCCTAACCCAGCCATAACCTCTAACCTCTAACCCCTAACCCAGCCATAACCCCTAACCCCTAACCCCTAACCCAGCCATAACCCCTAACCCCTAACCCAGCCATAACCTCTAACCCCTAACCCCTAACCCAGCCATAACCCCTAACCCCTAACCCCTAACCCAGCCATAACCTCTAACCCCTAACCCCTAACCCAGCCATAACCTCTAACCCCTAACCACTAACCCAGCCATAACCTCTAACCCCTAACCCAGCCATAACCTCTAACCACTAACCCCTAACCCAGCCATAACCTCTAACCCCTAACCCAGCCATAACCTCTAACCCCTAACCCCTAACCCAGCCATAACCCCTAACCCCTAACCCCTAACCCAGCCATAACCCCTAACCCCTAACCCCTAACCCCTAACCCAGCCATAACCTCTAACCCCTAACCCAGCCATAACCTCTAACCCCTAACCACTAACCCAGCCATAACCTCCAACCACTAACCCCTAACCCAGCCATAACCTCTAACCCCTAACCCCTAACCCAGCCATAACCCCTAACCCCTAACCCAGCCATAACCCCTAACCCCTAACCTAGCCATAACCCCTAACCCCTAACCCCTAACCCAGCCATAACCTCTAACCCCTAACCCCTAACCCAGCCATAACCTCTAACCCCTAACCCCTAACCCAGCCATAACCCCTAACCCCTAACCCCTAACCCAGCCATAACCTCTAACCCCTAACCCAGCCATAACCGTTAACCCCTAACCCCTAACCCAGCCATAACCTCTAACCCCTAACCCCTAACCCAGCCATAACCCCTAACCCCTAACCCAGCCATAACCTCTAACCCCTAACCCAGCCATAACCTCTAACCCCTAACCCCTAACCCAGCCATAACCTCTAACCCCTAACCCCTAACCCAGCTATAACCCCTAACCCCTAACCCCTAACCCAGCCATAACCCCTAACCCCTAACCCCTAACCCAGCCATAACCCCTAACCCCTAACCCAGCCATAACCCCTAACCTCTAACCCCTAACCCAGCCATAACCTCTAACCCCTAACCCCTAACCCAGCCATAGCCTCTAACCCCTAACCCCTAACCCAGCTATAACCCCTAACCCCTAACCCAGCTATAACCCCTAACCCCTAACCCCTAACCCAGCCATAACCCCTAACCCCTAACCCAGCTATAACCCCTAACCCCTAACCCCTAACCCAGCCATAACCCCTAACCCCTAACCCCTAACCCAGCTATAACCTTTAACCCCTAACCACTAACCCAGCCATAACCTCTAAACCCTAACCACTAACCCAGCCATAACCTCTAACCCCTAACCCCTAACCCAGCCATAACCTCTAACCTCTAACCACTAACCCAGCCATAACCCCTAACCCCTAACCCAGCCATAGCCTCTAACCCCTAACCCCTAACCCAGCCATAACCCCTAACCCCTAACCCCTAACCCAGCCATAACCTCTAACCCCTAACCCCCAACCCAGCCATAACCTCTAACCTCTAACCCCTAACCCAGCCATAACCTCTAACCCCTAACCCAGCCATAACCTCTAACCCCTAACCCCTAACCCAGCCATAACCCCTAACCCCTAACCCCTAACCCAGCCATAACCCCTAACCCCTAACCCCTAACCCAGCCATAACCTCTAACCTCTAACCCCTAACCCAGCCATAACCTCTAACCTCTAACCCCTAACCCAGCCATAACCCCTAACCCCTAACCCAGCCATAACCTCTAACCCCTAACCCAGCCATAACCCCTAACCCCTAACCCCTAACCCAGCCATAACCTCTAACCCCTAACCCCTAACCCAGCCATAACCCCTAACCACTAACCACTAACCCAGCCATAACCCCTAACCCCTAACCCCTAACCCAGCCATAACCTCTAACCCCTAACCCAGCCATAACCTCTAACCTCTAACCCAGCCATAACCCCTAACCCCTAACCCAGCCATAACCCCTAACCCCTAACCCAGCCATAACCCCTAACCCCTAACCCAGCCATAACCCCTAACCCCTAACCCCGCCATAACCCCTAACCCCTAACCCAGCCATTACCTCTAACCCCTAACCCCTAACCCAGCCATAACCACTAACCCCTAACCCAGCCATAACCCCTAACCCCTAACCCAGCCATAACCCCTAACCCCTAACCCCTAACCCAGCCATAACCCCTAACCCCTAACCCAGCCATAACCTCTAACCCCTAACCCCTAACCCAGCCATAACCACTAACCCCTAACCCAGCCATAACCCCTAACCCCTAACCCAGCCATAACCCCTAACCCCTAACCCCTAACCCAGCCATAACCTCTAACCCCTAACCCCTAACCCAGCCATAACCCCTAACCCCTAACCCCTAATCCAGCCATAACCTCTAACCCCTAACCCCTAACCCAGCCATAACCTCTAACCTCTAACCCCTAACCCAGCCATAACCTCTAACCTCTAACCCCTAACCCAGCCATAACCCCTAACCCCTAACCCAGCCATAACCCCTAACCCCTAACCCAGCCATAACCTCTAACCTCTAACCCCTAACCCAGCCATAACCCCTAACCCCTAACCCAGCCATAACCTCTAAACTCTAACCCCTAACCCAGCCATAACCCCTAACCCCTAACCCAGCCATAACCTCTAACCCCTAACCCCTAACCCAGCCATAACCCCTAACCCCTAACCCAGCCATAACCCCTAACCCCTAACCCCTAACCCAGCCATAAACCCTAACCTCTAACCCAGCCATAACCTCTAACCCCTAACCCCTAACCCAGCCATAACCTCTAACCCCTAACCCCTAACCCAGCCATAACCTCTAACCCCTAACCCAGCCATAACCTCTAACCCCTAACCCCTAACCCAGCCATAACCTCTAACCCCTAACCCAGCCATAACCTCTAACCCCTAACCCAGCCATAACCTCTAACCCCTAACCCCTAACCCAGTCATAACCCCTAACCCCTAACCCAGCCATAACCCCTAACCCCTAACCCAGCCATAACCTCTAACCCCTAACCCAGCCATAACCCCTAACCCCTAACCCCTAACCCAGCCATAACCCCTAACCCCTAACCCCTAACCCAGCCATAACCTCTAACCACTAACCACTAACCCAGCCATAACCTCTAACCCCTAACCCCTAACCCAGCCATAACCCCTAACCCCTAACCCCTAACCCAGCCATAACCTCTAACCCCTAACCCCTAACCCAGCCATAACCTCTAACCCCTAACCCCTAACCCAGCCATAACCCCTAACCCCTAACCCCTAACCCAGCCATAACCACTAACCACTAACCGCTAACCCAGCCATAACCCCTAACCCCTAACCCAGCCATAACCTCTAACCCCTAACCCCTAACCCAGCCATAACCCCTAACCCCTAACCCAGCCATAACCCCTAACCCCTAACCCCTAACCCAGCCATAACCCCTAACCCCTAACCCAGCCATAACCACTAACCACTAACCGCTAACCCAGCCATAACCCCTAACCCCTAACCCAGCCATAACCTCTAACCCCTAACCCCTAACCCAGCCATAACCCCTAACCCCTAACCCAGCCATAACCACTAACCACTAACCGCTAACCCAGCCATAACCCCTAACCCCTAACCCAGCCATAACCCCTAACCCCTAACCCAGCCATAACCCCTAACCCCTAACCCAGCCATAACCACTAACCACTAACCGCTAACCCAGCCATAACCCCTAACCCCTAACCCAGCCATAACCTCTAACCCCTAACCCCTAACCCAGCCATAACCCCTAACCCCTAACCCAGCCATAACCCTTAACCCCTAACCCCTAACCCAGCCATAACCCCTAACCCCTAACCCAGCCATAACCCCTAACCCCTAACCCAGCCATAACCTCTAACCCCTAACCCCTAACCCAGCCATAACCTCTAACCCCTAACCACTAACCCAGCCATAACCACTAACCACTAACCCAGCCATAACCCCTAACCCCTAACCCCTAACCCAGCCATAACCCCTAACCACTAACCACTAACCCAGCCATAACCCCTAACCCCTAACCCAGCCATAACCCCTAACCCCTAACCCAGCCATAACCTCTAACCCCTAACCACTAACCCAGCCATAACCCCTAATCCCTTACCCCTAACCCAGCCATAACATCTAACCTTTAACCCCTAACCACTAACCCAGCCATAACTTCTAACCTCTAACCTCTACCCCCAAACCAATAACCCAGCCAAAACCTCAAACCCCTAGCCCAGCCATAACCTCTAGCCCCTAACCCCTAACCAATAATCAATCAATCAATCAATTTTGATGTATTTTCAATTCAGCAGATGTCACAAAGTGCTTATACAGAAACCCAGACTAAAACCACAAACAGCAAGCAATGCAGATGTAGAAGCAAGGTGGCTAGGAAAAACTCCCTAGAAAGGCAGGAACCTAGGAAGAAACCTAGAGAGGAACCAGGCTCTGAGGGGTGGCCAGTCCTCTTCTGGCTGTGCCGGGTGGAGATTATAAGAGTACATGGCCATTTAAGGCCAGATTGTACTTCATGATGTTCAAACGTTCATAGATGACCAGCAGGGTCAAATAATAATCACAGTGGTTGTAGAGGGTGCAACAGGTCAGTACCTCAGGAGTAAATGCCACTTGGCTTTTCATAGCCGAGCATTCAGAGGTCGAGACAGCAGGTGCGGTAGAGAAAACAGCAGGTCCGGGACAAGGTAGCACGTCCGGTGAACAGGTCAGGCTTCCAGAGCCGCAGGCAGAATAGTTTAAACTGGTTCAGCAGCACAACCAGGTGGACTGGGGACAGCCAGGAGTCATCAGGCCAGCTAGTCCTGAGGCATGGTCCTAGGGCTCAGGTCCTCCGGGATGGGAGGGAGCGAGGGAGAGAGAGAGAATTAGAGGGAGCATACTTAAATTCACACAGGACACCGGATAAGACAGGAGAATAACACCAGATATAACAGACTGACCCTAGCCCCCCGCCACATAGACTATTGCAGGATAGATACTGGAGGCTGAGACAGGGGGGGTCGGGGGACACTGTGGCCCCGTCCGACGATACCCCCGGACAGGGACAACCAGGCAGGATATAACCCCACCCACTTTGCCAAAGCAGAGCCCCCACACCACCAGAGGGATATCAACAGACCACCAACCCTGACAGACATAACCTCATCACTAACCCTCCTCACTGACAGACATAACCTCACCACTAACCCTCCTCACTGACAGACATAACCTCATCACTAACTCTCCTCACTGACAGACATAACCTCATCACTAACCCTCCCCACTTACAGACATAACCTCATCACTAACCCTCCCCACTGACAGACATAACCTCACCACTAACCCTCCTCACTGACAGACATAACCTCATCACTAACTCTCCTCACTGACAGACATAACCTCATCACTAACCCTCCCCACTTACAGACATAACCTCATCACTAACCCTCCCCACTGACAGACATAACCTCATCACTAACCCTCCTCACTGACAGACATAACCTCACCACTAACCCTCCTCACTGACAGACATAACCTCATCACTAACTCTCCTCACTGACAGACATAACCTCATCACTAACCCTCCCCACTTACAGACATAACCTCATCACTAACCCTCCCCACTTACAGACATAACCTCATCACTAACCCTCCCCACTGACAGACATAACCTCACCACTAACCCTCCCCACTGACAGACATAACCTCATCACTAACCCTCCCCACTGACAGACATAACCTCATCACTAACCCTCCCCACTTACAGACATAACCTCATCACTAACCCTCCCCACTTACAGACATAACCTCATCACTAACCCTCCCCACTGACAGACATAACCTTATCACTAACCCTCCTCACTGACAGACATAACCTCATCACTAACTCTCCTCACTGACAGACATAACCTCATCACTAACCCTCCCCACTGACAGACATAACCTCATCACTAACCCTCCCCACTTACAGACATAACCTCATCACTAACCCTCCCCACTGACAGACATAACCTCATCACTAACCCTCCTCACTGACAGACATAACCTCATCACTAACTAATAATAATATGCCATTTAGCAGACGCTTTTATCCAAAGCGACTTACAGTTATGCGTGCATACATTTTTACGTATGGGTGGTCCCGGGGATCGAACCCACTACCTTGGCGTTACAAGCGCCGTGCTCTACCAGCTGAGCTACAGAGGACCACGGCGCTCACTAACTGACATAACCTCATCACTAACCCTCCTCACTAACTGACATAACCTCATCACTAACCCTCCTCACTAACTGACATAACCTCATCACTAACCCTCCTCACTAACTGACATAACCTCATCACTAACCCTCCTCACTAACTGACATAACCTTATCACTAACCCTCCTCACTAACTGACATAACCTCATCACTAACCCTCCTCACTAACTGACATAACCTTATCACTAACCCTCCTCACTAACTGACATAACCTCATCACTAACCCTCCTCACTAACTGACATAACCTTATCACTAACCCTCCTCACTGACAGACATAACCTCACCATAAAAAACATGTGATTTGGATAATTATGTTGAACTCAAAATGCAGTCTGTTTTTGTATGGCTTTTTCCACAGATAAAAAAACACAATTAAAATTGAAAACACATTTAAATCCTGAGCTCATCAAGACAAACTTATCCATACTAACATACTATACTATACTATACTAGAGTAGTGAGTCACTAAAGACACATAATCATCAAGGGAGCTCTGCATCAACGTATTAACACGGTTAAACTGGCCACTCTCAATGTGCAAATCACGCCATTCTCGCATTGGCCACTTGCCAGGAAAATAACCTCTCACTCAACATCAACAAAACAAAGGAGATGATTGTGGACTTCAGGAAACAGCAGAGTGTGCACCCCCCTATCCACATCGACGGGACAGCAGTGGAGAAGGGGGAAAGCTTCAAGTTCCTTGGCGTACACATCACTGACAAACTGAAATGGTCCACCCACACAGACAGTGTGGTGAAGAAGGCGCAACAGAGCCTCTTCAACCTCAGGAGCCTGAAGAAATGTGGCTTGGCACCTAAAACCCTCACAAACTTAGGGTGGTGCGGTCTGCCGAATGCATTACCGGGGGCAAACTACCCGCCCTCCAAGACACCTACAGCACCCGATGTCACAGGAAGGCCAAAAAGATCATCAAGGACATCACCCACCCGAGCCACTGCCTGTTCACCCCGCTATCATCCAGAAGGTGAGGTCAGTACAGGTGCATCAAAGCTGGGACCGAGAGAATGAAAAACAGCTTCTATCTCAAGGCCATCAGACTGTTAAACAGCCATCACTAGCACATTAGAGGCTGCTGCTGCCTATTGAAATCACTGGCCACTTTAAGAAATGGAACACTAGTCACTTTAATAATGTTTACATATCTTTCACTACTCATCTCATATGTATAAACTGCATTCTATTCTATAATATTCTACTGTATCTTAGTCCATGCCACTCTGTCATTGCTTGTCCATATATGTATATATTCTTAAATTCCATTCCTTACTAGATTTGTGTGTATTAGGTATATGTTGTGAAATAGTTAGATATTACTTGTTAGATATTACTGCACTGTCAGAGCTAGAAGCACAAGCATTTCGCTACACCCACAATAACATCTGCTAAACACGTGTATGTGACAAATAACATTTGATTTGTTTGGACAGAACAGAAAGTGTGTTTGTTTGTCTCTGTGTGTGACTTTGCATGTGTGTGTGTGTGTGTGTGTGTGTGTGTGTGTGTGTGTGTGTGTGTGTGTGTGTGTGTGTGTGTGTGTGTGTGTGTGTGTGTGTGTATGTGTGTGTGTGTGTGTGCACGCACGCGTATGTACAAATGTGTTTGTGTGTGTGTGTGTGTGTTAAACTCTCCTCAGTCACAGAGACTGTTGTCATCTCCAGAATGTTTCAAATGTGAAAATGTATTACAGAGATCATCTGTTTCATATTTAGAACACATTACAGTGATTGAATGATCTTATATGAGACGAGGAGGAGATCAGCTAAGTAGTGGATTAGAAATAAAGGCTGATATATCACCTACTCCCATTGAGTCCCCATTAAAAAGTCACATAATGTCTTGCGTATTCCAATTATTTATTCCATTAGTTAAAACTACTCCATAAATATACTATGTGACTCATTCGATCCTTACATGATCTCCATTGGATTTTTCCACTAGGTAAGTCAGTGTTGTTGACAAAAGCTGAGTCGAGTTTGAACATGACCAAATAAATCAACTCCATTTAACAGTCCTTTGGTTCCGACCAGATAAACCAACTCCATTTAACAGCCCTTTGGTTCCGACCAAATAAACCAACTCCATTTAACAGCCCTTTGGTTCCGACCAAATAAACCAACTCCATTTAACAGCCCTTTGGTTCCGACCAAATAAATCAACTCCATTTAACAGCCCTTTGGTTCCGACCAAATAAACCAACTCCATTTAACAGCCCTTTGGTTCCGACCAAATAAACCAACTCCATTTAACAGCCCTTTGGTTCCGACCAAATAAACCAACTCCATTTAACAGCCCTTTGGTTCCGACCAGATAAACCAACTCCATTTAACAGCCCTTTGGTTCCGACCAAATAAACCAACTCCATTTAACAGCCCTTTGGTTCCGACCAAATAAACCAACTCCATTTAACAGCCCTTTGGTTCCGACCAGATAAATCAACTCCATTTAACAGCCCTTTGGTTCCGACCAGATAAACCAACTCCATTTAACAGCCCTTTGGTTCCAACCAGATAAATCAACTCCATTTAACAGCCCTTTGGTTCCGACCAGATAAACCAACTCCATTTAACAGCCCTTTGGTTCCGATTATAAATAGTCCTGCCAGAGTGTTGTGTGACGTTTAAAAAAAAAAAAAAAGTTAAGAACTGAATAAATGTGTGCCGAGCTGTGTGGATATCTGTCTCCCTACACCCCTCCACACCCCAACGGTCTCCCTCTCTCCCTCTCTCCCTCTCTCCCTCTCTCCCTGTCTCCCTCTCTCCCTCTCTCCCTCTCTCCCTCTCTCCCTGTCTCCCTCTCTCCCTCTCTCCCTGTCTCCCTGTCTCCCTGTCTCCCTGTCTCCCTGTCTCCCTCTCTCCCTCTCTCCCTGTCTCCCTGTCTCCCTGTCTCCCTCTCTCCCTGTCTCCCTCTCTCCCTGTCTCCCTGTCTCCCTCTCTCCCTCTCTCCCTCTCTCCCTGTCTCCCTGTCTCCCTGTCTCCCTGTCTCCCTCTCTCCCTCTCTCCCTCTCTCCCTCTCTCCCTCTCTCCCTGTCTCCCTGTCTCCCTGTCTCCCTCTCTCCCTCTCTCCCTGTCTCCCTGTCTCCCTCTCTCCCTGTCTCAAAAACACCTCATTACCGCTGGGCTTTGTGAGGCAACAGGACTGACCCAGTGGCTGCATCCCAAATGGAACCCTATCACCTACGGGCCCTGTTCAAAAGTAGTGTACTTTATAGGGAATAGGGTGCCATTCTCTGGTCTAAAGTAGTGTACTTTATAGGGAATAGGGTGCCATTCTCTGGTCTAAAGTAGTGTACTTTATAGGGAATAGGGTGCCATTCTCTGGTCTAAAGTAGTGTACTTTATAGGGAATAGGGTGCCATTCTCTGGTCTAAAGTAGTGTACTTTATAGGGAATAGGGTGCCATTCTCTGGTCTAAAGTAGTGTACTTTATAGGGAATAGGGTGCCATTCTCTGGTCTAAAGTAGTGTACTATATAGGGACTAGGGTGCCATTCTCTGGTCTAAAGTAGTGCACTATATAGGGAATAGGGTGCCATTCTCTGGTCTAAAGTAGTGCACTATATAGGGAATAGGGTGCCATTCTCTGGTCTAAAGTAGTGCACTATATAGGGAATAGGGTGCCATTCTCTGGTCTAAAGTAGTGCACTATATAGGGAATAGGGTGCCATTCTCTGGTCTAAAGTAGTGCACTATATAGGGAATAGGGTGCCATTCTCTGGTCTAAAGTAGTGCACTATATAGGGAATAGGGTGCCATTCTCTGGTCTAAAGTAGTGCACTATATAGGGAATAGGGTGGCATTCTCTGGTCTAAAGTAGTGCACTATATAGGGAATAGGGTGCCATTCTCTGGTCTAAAGTAGTGCACTATATAGGGAATAGGGTGCCATTCTCTGGTCTAAAGTAGTGCACTATATAGGGAATAGGGTGCCATTCTCTGGTCTAAAGTAGTGCACTATATAGGGAATAGGGTGCCATTCTCTGGTCTAAAGTAGTGCACTATATAGAGACTAGTGTGCCATTTGGGATGCAAGCCATCTTTCGTCTGGGTTATATCCTATCCGGTGCTGAAGCAGGTTTAAAACAGATGGAAGATGAGCTGAAGAGCAACTCTGACGTTATCTAAACTATAAAATAACACAGTCTTCACAGACACATGATGTAGATGGATGGATACCATTCCTCGCCTGTTGGCTGTCAGGGAGCGGAGCAGCAGACAAATGAAGGTCTGGGTTTCCTGAACCCACATTAAGAATATTCCTCCACTGAAAACCAACAAAGGAGATTCTCCTTGGCGAACTTTTGGTAACAATTTTTACACTTTAGTCATTTAGCAGATGCTCTTATCCAGAGCAACTTACAGGAGCAATTAGGGTTAAGTGCCTCGCTCAAGGGCACATCGACAGATTTTTCAGAGAGAGAGAGAGCCCTGTTTAGAGGGGCATCAGAGAGAGAGAGGCCCTGTTTGTAGGGGCATCAGAGAGAGAGAGGCCCTGTTTGGAGGGGCATCAGAGAGAGAGAGGCCCTGTTTGGAGGGGCATCAGAGAGAGAGAGAGAGCCCTGTTTGGAGGGGCATCAGAGAGAGAGAGGGGTCCTGTTTGGAGGGGCATCAGAGAGAGAGAGGCCCTGTTTGGAGGGGCATCAGAGAGAGAGAGAGAGCCCTGTTTGGAGCGGCATCAGAGAGAGTGAGGGGTCCTGTTTGGAGGGGCATCAGAGAGAGAGAGGCCCTGTTTGGAGGGGCATCAGAGAGAGAGAGAGGCCCTGTTTGTAGGGGCATCAGAGAGAGAGAGGCCCTGTTTGGAGGGGCATCAGAGAGAGAGAGAGGCCCTGTTTGGAGGGGCATCAGAGAGAGAGAGGGGTCCTGTTTGGAGGGGCATCAGAGAGAGAGAGGCCCTGTTTGGAGGGGCATCAGAGAGAGAGAGGCCCTGTTTGGAGGGGCATCAGAGAGAGAGAGAGAGCCCTGTTTGGAGGGGCATCAGAGAGAGAGAGGGGTCCTGTTTGTAGGGGCATCAGAGAGAGAGAGGCCCTGTTTGGAGGGGCATCAGAGAGAGAGAGGTCCTGTTTGGAGGGGCATCAGAGAGAGAGAGAGAGCCCTGTTTGGAGGGGCATCAGAGAGAGAGAGGCCCTGTTTGGAGGGGCATCAGAGAGAGAGAGGCCCTGTTTGGAGGGGCATCAGAGAGAGAGAGGCCCTGTTTGGAGGGGCATCAGAGAGAGAGAGAGGCCCTGTTTGGAGGGGCATCAGAGAGAGAGAGGCCCTGTTTGGAGGGGCATCAGAGAGAGAGAGAGCCCTGTTTAGAGGGGCATCAGAGAGAGAGAGGCCCTGTTTGTAGGGGCATCAGAGAGAGAGAGGCCCTGTTTGGAGGGGCATCAGAGAGAGAGAGGCCCTGTTTGGAGGGGCATCAGAGAGAGAGAGAGAGCCCTGTTTGGAGGGGCATCAGAGAGAGAGAGGGGTCCTGTTTGGAGGGGCATCAGAGAGAGAGAGGTCCTGTTTGGAGGGGCATCAGAGAGAGAGAGAGAGCCCTGTTTGGAGGGGCATCAGAGAGAGAGAGGGGTCCTGTTTGGAGGGGCATCAGAGAGAGAGAGGCCCTGTTTGGAGGGGCATCAGAGAGAGAGAGGCCCTGTTTGGAGGGGCATCAGAGAGAGAGAGGCCCTGTTTGGAGGGGCATCAGAGAGAGAGAGAGGCCCTGTTTGGAGGGGCATCAGAGAGAGAGAGGCCCTGTTTGGAGGGGCATCAGAGAGAGAGAGGCCCTGTTTGGAGGGGCATCAGAGAGAGAGAGGCCCTGTTTGGAGGGGCATCAGAGAGAGAGAGGCCCTGTTTGGAGGGGCATCAGAGAGAGAGAGGCCCTGTTTGGAGGGGCATCAGAGAGAGAGAGAGAGCCCTGTTTGGAGGGGCATCAGAGAGAGAGAGAGGCCCTGTTTGGAGGGGCATCAGAGAGAGAGAGAGGCCCTGTTTGGAGGGGCATCAGAGAGAGAGAGGCCCTGTTTGGAGGGGCATCAGAGAGAGAGAGGCCCTGTTTGGAGGGGCATCAGAGAGAGAGAGGCCCTGTTTGGAGGGGCATCAGAGAGAGAGAGGCCCTGTTTGGAGGGGCATCAGAGAGAGAGAGGCCCTGTTTGGAGGGGCATCAGAGAGAGAGAGGCCCTGTTTGGAGGGGCATCAGAGAGAGAGAGGCCCTGTTTGGAGGGGCATCAGAGAGAGAGAGGCCCTGTTTGGAGGGGCATCAGAGAGAGAGATGCCCTGTTTGGAGGGGCATCAGAGAGAGAGAGAGAGCCCTGTTTGGAGGGGCATCAGAGAGAGAGAGGGGTCCTGTTTGGAGGGGCATCAGAGAGAGAGAGGCCCTGTTTGGAGGGGCATCAGAGAGAGAGAGAGAGCCCTGTTTGGAGCGGCATCAGAGAGAGTGAGGGGTCCTGTTTGGAGGGGCATCAGAGAGAGAGAGGCCCTGTTTGGAGGGGCATCAGAGAGAGAGAGAGGCCCTGTTTGTAGGGGCATCAGAGAGAGAGAGGCCCTGTTTGGAGGGGCATCAGAGAGAGAGAGAGGCCCTGTTTGGAGGGGCATCAGAGAGAGAGAGGGGTCCTGTTTGGAGGGGCATCAGAGAGAGAGAGGCCCTGTTTGGAGGGGCATCAGAGAGAGAGAGGCCCTGTTTGGAGGGGCATCAGAGAGAGAGAGAGCCCTGTTTGGAGGGGCATCAGAGAGAGAGAGGGGTCCTGTTTGTAGGGGCATCAGAGAGAGAGAGGGGTCCTGTTTGTAGGGGCATCAGAGAGAGAGAGGCCCTGTTTGGAGGGGCATCAGAGAGAGAGAGGTCCTGTTTGGAGGGGCATCAGAGAGAGAGAGAGAGCCCTGTTTGGAGGGGCATCAGAGAGAGAGAGGCCCTGTTTGGAGGGGCATCAGAGAGAGAGAGGCCCTGTTTGGAGGGGCATCAGAGAGAGAGAGGCCCTGTTTGGAGGGGCATCAGAGAGAGAGAGAGGCCCTGTTTGGAGGGGCATCAGAGAGAGAGAGGCCCTGTTTGGAGGGGCATCAGAGAGAGAGAGAGCCCTGTTTAGAGGGGCATCAGAGAGAGAGAGGCCCTGTTTGTAGGGGCATCAGAGAGAGAGAGGCCCTGTTTGGAGGGGCATCAGAGAGAGAGAGGCCCTGTTTGGAGGGGCATCAGAGAGAGAGAGAGAGCCCTGTTTGGAGGGGCATCAGAGAGAGAGAGGGGTCCTGTTTGGAGGGGCATCAGAGAGAGAGAGGTCCTGTTTGGAGGGGCATCAGAGAGAGAGAGAGAGCCCTGTTTGGAGGGGCATCAGAGAGAGAGAGGGGTCCTGTTTGGAGGGGCATCAGAGAGAGAGAGGCCCTGTTTGGAGGGGCATCAGAGAGAGAGAGGCCCTGTTTGGAGGGGCATCAGAGAGAGAGAGGCCCTGTTTGGAGGGGCATCAGAGAGAGAGAGAGGCCCTGTTTGGAGGGGCATCAGAGAGAGAGAGGCCCTGTTTGGAGGGGCATCAGAGAGAGAGAGGCCCTGTTTGGAGGGGCATCAGAGAGAGAGAGGCCCTGTTTGGAGGGGCATCAGAGAGAGAGAGGCCCTGTTTGGAGGGGCATCAGAGAGAGAGAGGCCCTGTTTGGAGGGGCATCAGAGAGAGAGAGAGAGCCCTGTTTGGAGGGGCATCAGAGAGAGAGAGAGGCCCTGTTTGGAGGGGCATCAGAGAGAGAGAGAGGCCCTGTTTGGAGGGGCATCAGAGAGAGAGAGGCCCTGTTTGGAGGGGCATCAGAGAGAGAGAGGCCCTGTTTGGAGGGGCATCAGAGAGAGAGAGGCCCTGTTTGGAGGGGCATCAGAGAGAGAGAGGCCCTGTTTGGAGGGGCATCAGAGAGAGAGAGGCCCTGTTTGGAGGGGCATCAGAGAGAGAGAGGCCCTGTTTGGAGGGGCATCAGAGAGAGAGAGGCCCTGTTTGGAGGGGCATCAGAGAGAGAGATGCCCTGTTTGGAGGGGCATCAGAGAGAGAGAGAGAGAGCCCTGTTTGGAGGGGCATCAGAGAGAGAGAGAGGCCCTGTTTGGAGGGGCATCAGAGAGAGAGAGAGGCCCTGTTTGGAGGGGCATCAGAGAGAGAGAGGCCCTGTTTGGAGGGGCATCAGAGAGAGAGAGGCCCTGTTTGGAGGGGCATCAGAGAGAGAGAGGCCCTGTTTGGAGGGGCATCAGAGAGAGAGAGGGGTCCTGTTTGGAGGGGCATCAGAGAGAGAAGGGCCCTGTTTGGAGGGGCATCAGAGAGAGAGAGGCCCTGTTTGGAGGGGCATCAGAGAGAGAGAGGCCCTGTTTGGAGGGGCATCAGAGAGAGAGAGGCCCTGTTTGGAGGGGCATCAGAGAGAGAGAGGCCCTGTTTGGAGGGGCATCAGAGAGAGAGAGGCCCTGTTTGGAGGGGCATCAGAGAGAGAGAGAGAGCCCTGTTTGGAGGGGCATCAGAGAGAGAGAGAGGCCCTGTTTGGAGGGGCATCAGAGAGAGAGAGGCCCTGTTTGGAGGGGCATCAGAGAGAGAGAGGCCCTGTTTGGAGGGGCATCAGAGAGAGAGAGGCCCTGTTTGGAGGGGCATCAGAGAGAGAGAGGCCCTGTTTGGAGGGGCATCAGAGAGAGAGAGGCCCTGTTTGGAGGGGCATCAGAGAGAGAGAGGCCCTGTTTGGAGGGGCATCAGAGAGAGAGAGGCCCTGTTTGGAGGGGCATCAGAGAGAGAGATGCCCTGTTTGGAGGGGCATCAGAGAGAGAGAGAGAGAGCCCTGTTTGGAGGGGCATCAGAGAGAGAGAGAGGCCCTGTTTGGAGGGGCATCAGAGAGAGAGAGAGGCCCTGTTTGGAGGGGCATCAGAGAGAGAGAGGCCCTGTTTGGAGGGGCATCAGAGAGAGAGAGGCCCTGTTTGGAGGGGCATCAGAGAGAGAGAGGCCCTGTTTGGAGGGGCATCAGAGAGAGAGAGGGGTCCTGTTTGGAGGGGCATCAGAGAGAGAAGGGCCCTGTTTGGAGGGGCATCAGAGAGAGAGAGGCCCTGTTTGGAGGGGCATCAGAGAGAGAGAGGCCCTGTTTGGAGGGGCATCAGAGAGAGAGAGGCCCTGTTTGGAGGGGCATCAGAGAGAGAGAGGCCCTGTTTGGAGGGGCATCAGAGAGAGAGAGGCCCTGTTTGGAAGGGCATCAGAGAGAGAGAGGCCCTGTTTGGAGGGGCATCAGAGAGAGAGAGGCCCTGTTTGGAGGGGCATCAGAGAGAGAGAGGGGTCCTGTTTGGAGGGGCATCAGAGAGAGAGAGGCCCTGT